>NC_064811.1:103694247-103994247 GCF_023721935.1 Panthera uncia
AAACAAACAAACAAACAAACAAACAAAACTTTATTTATTATAGAGCATACTTATTTAGGGAACTGGGTTGCTCTGAAATCCTGGGTGCCCTTATGCTCAATGTCTGCTAATTTAAAAAGTCACCGTAGACTAACATCAGTAGAAGTTGGGTTCTAAATACAAAGCAGCATTTATCTTCTATAATGTCTAGAATGCTATTAAAATGTGCCAGAGTTCTCATTCCTCTCTCCCTTATTTGATTATGTGTAAACTTGTGTTGATTTATTTTGTTCTCATTTCCTCCTGCATACAGTTTAGTCCATTGGTGTTTCACTGTCAGTTCCAACGACACCTAAGAAGCCCACCAATGGAGAAGAAGGAAAACACTTGATTCAAGTGATATTTGAAGCACAACATTCAAAACACGTTAACAAAAAATGCCAGAGCTCCTCCTGGTGAAGCTCTGTCTTGGGTGAGCCTAACAGTACAGGAGGTGTAGGGAGGCTGGAGGTGTGCTCTTTGGACCCCACCTACTGAATCCCTACTGTACCCAACACAGCTTCTTAAGTGATGGGGTTTGGGGCAAACCTTCAACTTGAACTTGGCTCTCATGTCACATCTTCTTTTAAAAATTACATTTCCAGGGTGCCTGGGTGGCTCAGTCGGTTAAGAATCTGACTCGTGGTTTTGGCTCAAGTCATGACCTCACGGTTCCATGAGTTCGAGCCCTGCATCAGACTCCATGCTCATGTGCAGAGCCTGCTTGGGATTCTCTCTCTTTCCCTCTCTCTCTCCTCCCCCACCCTCTCTCCCAAATAAATAAACTTAAAAAAATTACATTTCCACTATTGTTCAAGTTTTCTGAATGACAGTGTCTTCAATCCCCCCCACCAGTGATTGAAAAGTTTAATTAAATGCAATATAGGAAACTACATATGTAGAGTATAAAGTAAAGTGCAAATATGTTCAGGACTGCCTCAGTGGTACTTTTTTTCTAGCACTCCACCCTTTCATGTGTGCATTCTTTCTTCTAAATCTCTCTGAAGACTAAATAAATAATTTCTTAATGGAAGAGAGAATAATGTAAGAAATCTAATTGGAATATGTTTTAAAGTAATGAATGACACTTTTTGGTTTGATTTTTTTTTAAAGAATAGAGACTAATACAAAAATGTACCATACAATTCTTAGTAAATTCTACCTTTCAATTTGCATAACATGTGGTCCTGAAAGGAGAAGATATTCTGAGGTGTAGTTACTGTATTTTCCTTCCTTTCTGCTTTTGACTAGAGAATAGAGATGATTGAGGTCTAGGATCCTGAGACAAGAAACAAAGTAGGTGGAGATAGGATAGAATATGGCAAACAAGACTTACTGGGATGTTAAAATGATTTTGCTGTATATGATGTGATATCAGTTAAAACACTAATAAATTTTATTCTTCTTCTTGTGAGTTTACAGAGTCAGAAAACATTTCTCTCAGGCATTGGGAGTTAGCTTCTGGGGTCATATTCTGACTTAAGAAACAATCAGTCCAACCCCAGCTCTTTGGCTTGATTGCTTTGGGTGATGAATAGGTAAGCACTACGGATGACTTCACAGTTGGAGTGCTATCTTTAGGCTCTAACATTGCTTTGGTATTTAGTAAACTGTGAGCTGTTCTGAAACTATTGCCTGTAATTCTAAAGGAGCCCACTCTCAGGGTTAAAATATGGGTTTAATGTAAAGATTTCTTATCACTATCTCTTTTTGTGCAATAATGGCCAGCCATATTATTGACCTTACTTCCAAGACTTTCCATCCCATTGATACATGATACATAAATTTATTTATGTATTTATCAAAGCATTTATCCATGTTACTGATTAAAATTTCAGAATAGAATGTGAACTGATTCTCTTTATAATCTTTTGATCCAGCCATGTGAGTCTTAGATCAGACCTATAAGCAGAAGAATAGTCTAATAAAAATACGTATCCTTTCATGAAGATATTTGAGTGATAATGTCAGGATGTTCTGACTTTTAACCAGATTAAAGAATATGTAAATATGTTGCAGCATATTTTATAATTAGTTGTAAGAGTTTCTCATTTTCCTGTCATGTGGACTCAGAGTCTTTCAGCAAGTCTTAAGAACTTGGTTTCGGGACTGTTTTATAAATTTATAAATCAGTTTTATAAGTTGATTTTAGAAAAATAATTATGGGATTGATAGGATTAGCAACAAAATTCTTGCTGCGTCTTCTTGCAGGGACTACCCCGGTAGGAAGATTTTATTTTTTAATCTCACTGGCATCAGGCTTTGCCATGTAAATTCCTTTTGCTGATTAAAGGTGAATGTGTAATACGTGATCCCTCTGAGCAAGCGTTTTTTGCTTTTTAAAATTTTTTTTTATGTTTATTTATTTTTGAGAGACAGAGAGACAGAGTGTGAGCAGGGGAGGCGCAGAGAGAGAGGGAGACAGATTTCGAAACAGGCTCCATGCTCTGTGCTGACAGCTCAAAGTGGGACTGGAACCCACAGACCATGAGATCATGACCTGACCTGAAGCCAGACGCTCAACTGACTGAGCCACCAGGAACCCCTCTGAGCAAATGTTTTAAAAGTGGCTCATAGGAGAGGGCACCTGTTGGGATGATCACTGGCTGTTGTATGGAAACCAATTTGACAATACATTTCATATTTTTTAAAAAAGCGGCTCATAGGAGATAGAGGCTGCCGCTTCCATGTGGGTATTGGAACGGTGAGCATGTGCAGCAGTGCTGCAACAGACATTAACTAATGTGAGTGAAAAATAAACCTTTATTGTTGTAAGCCATTGAAATATGGGGTGATTTGTTACCGTAGCAGAGTCTGTTGAAACCTGACTAATACAGAGAAGCTCATGAAACAAAGACTTGAGTAACCTTGAACTTCAAGTTTAATAGTGTCAAATGTTCTTGGAAGCAAATGGCAATAAAGATATTAATTGTTGCAGAAATTGCAGAAAATCCTTTATACTCTCTTATTGCTTATATCAGATTATTTCACTAAAATATTTTGGCAAAGAGTAATGTAAATATTTTAAGATAGAAAGTCATAATTCTGCTTCTATCTCCCAATAGATGAGAGCAAGTGAGAAATAATTTGTCTGTGTTTTCCAGAGGTACACTCAACCATCTGTTGATTGAATTATTAATACTCCCTCTGAATTCATGTGTTGTTGTTACTCTTCCTTTGGTAACAATTAAGAAGCACCAGTTTGTGGATTCTCCTTCTTCCTGCAATACAAGTTTAATTTATTCTCTATCATTAAAAATTGTATTACAGAGGAACATATTAAAATATTCAACAGAGGCTAATTAGCTGTCTACGTTGTATATGCAGTAATAATGCTTGAAACTACTAAATTTAGTAAGTAAACTCAGGCTGAAGCAAAACAACGTGTTTGTCTGAAGTTAACAGTTAATTCAGACAAACCAAGTGACTTACGATTCCCCGTAGACAGTTCTGTGTTCTCCTAATTCTCATATTGCTCAGTTTTCTAATCAATAACGAATCAAAATTACATAATTTTCTTGTCCTGAGCTATAAATTTCCCCAGTGGCTCTCACTGAAGGGTGGAACAATCAGCAATGTTCCAGAAAATCTGATAGTAGATAATAGTGGTTTCAATCAAATAGAATTTAAATTTGCTAATTAATTTTGTTATGTAAAAGATCAGGGACATTCAGGTACCAAAAAAAGCCTCAAAACAAAATTTCTCCAAAAGAGTGACTTCCTGGCGCCTGAGTGGCTCAGTCAGTTAAGTGTCTGACTTCAGCTCAGGTCACCATCTCACCCTGAGTTCCAGGCTTATGTCTGCATCTCTGCTCTCAGCACAGAGCTCTGCACTGAGAGCCTGCTTCGGATCGGATCCTCTGTCTTGCTCTCTCTCTGCTCTGCCATCCCACCCAGCTCATGCTGTCTCTTTCTCTGTCAAAAATAAATAAATATTAAAAAAAAATAGTGACCTCAAAATATTTTGATTAACTGCTCTCTGCCTACTTTCTAAAAACTTGGAAGAAAAGATACAATTTAATACTGGTGCCAGTTAATCTTTCTTCCCCCTTCATTTAGAAGCAAATGAATCTCCTATTTTATTTCCAAGGCACGGATAGAATTTGAGTCAGTTGAAGTTGTATAGTTTAACTGGATAATTTTTTAATGGATGGTTGTGCATTTAGTACATTCTTTGCAGGTTTGGATTCAAGTATCTTCAACAAAACTGGACTTCTTGTAGAGAGATGTAATATCTTCTTCTGAACAATTTACAAAGTACCAATAATTTCTAAGGAAAAAGAAAATAAAGGTGAAGTAAACATAACATTTTTCTCAACACTGGTGTAGCATAGAGAAAAACTTAGCGGGCACTGGGCCCTCAGTCAGTTGAGTGTCTGACTTCGTCTAACTTTGGCTCAGGTGTTGATCTCGCAGTTCATGAGTTTGAGCCCCGCGTCAGGCTCTTTGGTTAAGATAAGTTTTATGTTGTATTTTACTACAATAAAAAAAAGAAAAAAAGCGTGTTGCAGAACAGAATGCAAATATAATCTGTTATATCCACAACTTGCTGATCTATTTTTTCTTTAATTTTTATTTTATTTTATTTTATTTTATTTTATTTTATTTTAGAGAGAATGAGAGAAGGAGAGGAGAAGGGGAGAGAAAGAATCAATCTTAAGCATGCTGGGCATGAAGCCTGACAAAGGGCTCAAGCCCATGACCCTGGGATCATGACCTGAGCCCAAATCAAAAGTTGGTCGCTAGGGGAGCCTGGGAGGTTCAGTCAGTCAAGCATCTGACTTCCGCTCAGTTAATGATCTCACAGTCCCTGAGTTCAAGCCCAGTGTGGGGCTCTGTGCTGACAGCTCAGAGCCTGGAGCCTGCTTTGGATTCTGTGTCCCTTCCTCCCCACCTCCCCTCCCCTGCTTGCGCTCTGTGTCCCTCTCTCTCTCTGTCTTTCAAAAATAAACATTAAAAATTTTTTTAAGTTAAAAAATTTAAAAATTTTAAAATAAAATTTAGAACAGAAATGAAAATCTATTAAATGTTTTGTATTCCAGGGATAACCATTGCTAATCTTGAAGGCTCAGCAAGTTTTTCCATTACAATTTTAGGGGGAATGAGTACCTTTTTCTTTAATAGTAAAATAGTTCTCTGTGCTCCTATGACTCTCATTAAGCTACTCGAAGAAAACACTAGTTCACTGTCCTTTATCATTACCCTCCTTAGGTAGAAAAGTCTAGATTTCAGTTTTTTGTTGTTTGTTTATTTTTGTGTTGTGGTTTTATACTTATTTTCTCTTACCAAAAAATCAATATGAAATAACCACGATCTCTTAATAGAATATATCTAAAAAGATTACAATATCTTATTTTTATTTTTTTTATTTTTTAACATTTTATTTTATTTTTGAGAGACACAGAGAGAGAGAGAGTGTGTGTGTGTGTGTGAGAGAGAGAGAGAGAGAGAGAGCGAGCATGAGTGGGGGAGGGGCAGAGAGAGAGGGAGACACAGAATCCAAAGCAGGCTCCAGGCTTTGAGCTGTCAGCACAGAGCCCAATGTGCGGCTTGAACTCACAGACCTGGAGATCATGACCTAAGCTAAAGTCAGACGTTTAACCGACTGAGCCACCCAGGCATTCCTATAGCATCTTATTTTTAAATGGGGAATCTCTATAAAGATATTATTTTCGTAAGACTAGATCGAAAAGAGGTTCTGGAGTCTTATAATAATTTTATGACAGTGTTCATAAATAATCCTGAAGAAAATGAGTCCTAACTTTTACTTCATTAGTAAGAAATAGTATAGTGTAACTTTAATAAATATAAAGTATAACTTTTAGTTAATATAAACATATAAAATAAATATATTTAATAAATATGAATATAAAAGGATTTCAAGCTAGATAAAAACAAACAGTATTTTTCCATAAAAATTTAAGTTGATATAAACATAGTTTTCAAAAAAATATGATGTAATTGTCAAATAAAAAAATTCTACACTAAATTTTTTTTTTTTTAAGTTTACTTATTTTGAGACAGAGAGAGAGAGAGAGAGCACAAGAGGAGTACAGAGAGGGGAGAGAGTGAGAGAATCCAAAGCAGGCTCTGCACTGTCAGTGCAGAGTCCGATGCAGGGCTCCATCCCACAAACTGTGAGATCATGATCTGAGCCAAAACCAAGAGTTGGATGCCCAACAGACTGAGCCACACAGGCACCCCCAAAATTCTACATTTTTAAGTATGGAGTAAGTACTACTCATCAAATAAAATTATGTGGCTTCACCAGTCATATATTTTTCAAAAATATATTTAAATATTAAAACTGTTTCTTTGCACAAATAAAGTATAAGTCACTTTTTAAAAATAAATGAATCTTAACATTGTAGTTCAAAAAGCAATAGCAAATGAAAGTTGTATTTCAAGACATTTAATAAGAAATATTCAAGATACGGGATGCCTGGGTAGCTTAGTCAGTTGAGCATTCAACTCTTGATTTTGACTCAGGTTATGATCTCATAGTTCATGGGATCCAGCCCCATGTTAGGCCCTGCACTGACAGCATGAACCCCTCTGTCTCTGCCCCTCCCATGGTCTCTCGCCCTCTCTCTTGCTCTCAAAATAAATAAACTTAAAAAAAAAAAAAAAAAAGAAATCTTCAAGATCCAAAAGCTTGGCTCTTCCTAATATATAGAAAGGAATAGCATATGCATTTTCATATAGGCATTCATACTTGATATGTTAAAATATCATTTGTAGACTGACATAAGGTCAAATTCATCACCTTCTGATAGTGATAGTATATGCTAGCAAATTTTGTACAAAGAATTTTGTGTGAAAAATTAATAGAAAGGCCAATATGTTTCTGATGGGACTAATTGAGCAATAGGAAGTTATTTAACGAATATAATACAATTGTAGGAGTAGGTAAAAGAGAAGACCCTTGGCACAAGTTGGTCAGTGGGTCATAAAACCAATCAGGATCTATTCGCAGTGTTTCTGAGAAACATGAAGTAATCCCTCCTTGTAACATTTTCCCTTGTCAAAGATATACCTGACCACTCGCATCCTCTGGAAACTCAGCAGTTGGTGATATCATGGTTAGTAGTGTGGGTGGGTTGCTTGTGTTTGTAGTTATCAGGAACCGAATAAGCACTTTTGGAGAGAGATGCATGGTTCGTATCCCATTGTTTCCATTTTCCTCTCAATATGTCTTGAGTAAGGAATATTCTGTACAGAAACAAAGTGAGGATAAGAGCTTAGAAGGCATCTAGTGAATCCTATACTCTGGGTACTTGGTAGTTGCTTGCTTACACTTTTCTAATCAATCCTGTGTGGAGCAAGAAAAACCACACTAGAACCAGTTCCAAGTCCGTACGCTTACCTTCTGACATTCTCGTCCAATCACTCATTTATTTAACAAATATTTCTTCAGTGCCTTGTTTATTCGGGAGACAAAGGTAAAAAAAGAGATAGAAACTCTCCTCCATATATTTTAGAGTCTAGAGAAACTGCAAACCTCTGAGTCAGGGAGGTTTTGTGTTTGTTTCAAAGGAAAGAAGGCAACACGGCTGCATTCATTTCCTATTACTGCTGTAACAAGTTACTACACAAGCAGGGTCTTAACACACCCTCAGCATATTGGCATCCATTTTTGGAAGTCAGAAATCCAAAATCAGTTTCTCTGGGCTAGCATCAAGGTGTCAGCTGGCCTGAGGCACCTGGGTGGCTCAGTCAGTTAAGCGCCTGACTTTGGCTTAGGTCATGATGTTGTGGTCTGTGAGTTGAGCCCTGCCTCAAGCTCTGTGCTGACAGCTCAGAGCCTGGAGCCTGCTTCAGATCCTGTGTCTCCCTCTCTCTCTGCCCCTCCCCTGCTCACTCTTTGTCTCTGTATCTCTCTCAAAAATAAATAAACGTTAAAAAAATTAAAATTAAAAAAAAAAAGTGTCAGCTGGCCTGAATTCCCTCTAGAGTATTTAAGGGAAAACTCATTTCCTTGCCTTTCACAGCTTTTGGAGGCATCTTGTAATCCTTGGCTTTTGGCCTCGTCCTCCGCCTTCAAAGCCAGCATCACATCATCTTCTCTCCTTGCTGAAATCTGCTTCCGTCCTTACATCTCTCCGCAATTCTGTTGTCTTGCCTCCCTCTTCTAGAAATATATGTGATTATGTTGGGCCCCACTGGATAATCCAGGATAACCATCCATCTCAAGATCCTTAATTTTATCACATTTTCAAACTTCCTTTTACATGTCAGCTGATATACTCACAAAATTCCTGGGATTAGGGTGTGGATGACATTTGGGGGGACCATTATTCAGCCAATGATCTGAGATTGAGGAGTGAACATTGGCACAAGCAGAGGGTGACAGTGAGACAGAGATCAGTTCTTCTAAGTTGTTCAGGCTTCTGTATAAAGTTTGGGTTTATTATTAACACCGTGAGGAGTTCTTGAATTTTTGTTTCTTTGCAAGCAAGAAATTTGCATGGTCTAATTTATGTCACCTCTTCTGGGGAACAACGGATTGGAACAGAGCAGGAGTAAAAATAAAGACTTACTTCGTTTCTATATTTTCAGATATTCATCTGGAAAATGAAATAAGTAACAACTAGGCAGGTGTTTGTGAGATAAAATGCTTTACTTTACCAACTTAGTTCACTGTAAAAAGGAGCAGAGATGTTTAGCCTCTGAACTGGAAAAGTTATTAACTGTGAAATTTGGGAAATTAAGGCCCTACCGCACATTAGACTTTGCTTGAGTCAAGAGTTCAGCAATAAACTCTCAGAAAATGTGTGGGTGGCTGCACACGGTGAACTGAAAAAATGAGTTCCGGCATGATGACACTAAAACAGTGACTCTCAGAACCCTGGTCCTAGCAGTTCACCATCACTAAAATTCCCTTTTTAATCCAAACATGATTGTTCTCATTCTGTTAGTTGATGCTCATAAAATCTTAAAAGGCCTTCTAGGGGCACCTGGGTGGCTCAGTTGGTAGAGTGTCTGACTTCAGCTCAGGTCATGATCTCACGGTTCATGGATTCGAGCCCCACATCAGTCTCTGTGCTGACAGCTCAGAGCCTGAACCCTTCTTCCAAGTCTGTGTCTCCTTCTCTCTCCCCCTCCCTCACTCACGTTCTCTTTCTGTCTCTCAAAAATGAATAAACATTAAAAAAAATTGAAAGACCCTCTTAACTCTTCTTCACTTAGTTTTGTGATGAAATGGTCATGTTACAGGTTGACAACCCCAAATAACTGAGTAATGCCATTTCTTTGTATGATACATTTGGAAAGCACACTGCTTAAAATTCATGGATCCTATGAATCCTTGACATGGCCGTCAATGATTTTTAAATCCAGATCCTTAGAAACAGTACCATCAGGCAGTAGCAATGATTATTGAAAGATCTCGAGCTGCACTCTCGGTGTGCTCCTGAACACCATTTCAAAGAGGAATGTTCTGCACAGCTGTAACAATGCTCTCACCTCAAGGTTCTGCCCACCAGGTGATTTCTCCCAGGAAAAGTTATGTTCACTTCCAGGGCGTGAGTTCAGCTCTGATCTATGTTGACTAATCTGAACCATGTGAAGGCTGATTGTTGACCTCTTCTTAAAAGAAAATAAAAGTCAGTAGTTTGGAAACAGTTTTACACACTGAAACAGAAAACTAAAGACAAGGCAGATTGCGCCATAAAACTCAAATGTGGCCCTAGGCTTTTGAGTGCCGCACGTCTACCCTTTCAATGTTCTTACCAAACTCTCGTGGCTGTGCGTCCAATTAACACCCTAAGGAGCATGGCAGTGAAGTTTCCTTGCCCATCTTTATGTATCTGAGACAGGATAAACTTAGTTACTTAATGCATGTGACCTGGTTAATGTGGCCATTCAGTCCTGAATAAATGTGAATCTACGTATCACATCTCTGCCAGTAAAGGCATGCATAGGAAATGACACCCAGAAATAACAAAAATTTTCAAAGAGAGGCTGGGCATGAACAGAAGCAGTTGTGTTGGGATAACTTTTCTTTATTCAGCTTTTTAAAAAATTAGAACAATTAATAAAGAGGTCAACTGGGACAAGTTTTGGGATACTTTTAAAATTTCACAAATGTTAAGCCCATTAATACACTTTCTTTTAACCTCTCAACAAACTTTGAGGGGCTTTTGCAGAAAGAGGGAGCTTAAGAATAATACAGCTTCTCTTAGTAACCAGCCTTTGCTAGTGATTAAATAGTCTGGCTCCAAACCACCCAGCTCATTGTTTTTTTTACCCACAGTGTGAAAGAAAAATCATCTTTGTGCCAACCCCACATCATATAAAACCCTAACAATGTGTTGAGTGTGACTTAAGAGCCCATAATGCATTTTTCATGAAGGTAAGGAAAATCCATTAAGGAGATTAATTTGTGTTTGGAGAGCCTACCTCTCTATAGCCAAAAATATTTGCTCTGTTAACTGTGGTTTGCTGATATACTATGATACTACTGAGGCCTAGTGATGGCATTGTTATTTGTACCATTATATCTTCTGCAGATGGATCACTTATGAATTATTAAAAAGTTATTTCTCAAAGGGAACTATTTATTGATTTGATGCTAAACTTCCTTTGTTTTTCTTTATAGTAATTATTATAATTAAAACTTAAAAAAAGAGGCTGTTCTAGGCCTAATAATTTCGTCAGGAACCTTAATGTAGTGAAAAGCTGCTCTTGTTACCCAGATAATGCCCATTTGCTGCTACTTTGCTAGAACTTTCTAGAAAAAGAAATCGTACTAGCTAAAATACATTATTCAATTGATTAGCAATATCCTAGACTTAACGATTTTGATAATCTTGTTGAAGGAAGATAATAATTGACTTGAGTTAAATTCCATAGTTAAAATTTTTGAAATAATAAAGTGAACCTTTTATGTTTTCAATAATGTAAGTCCTGCAAACTCATTACAGTGAGGTATGGGTTGAAGGAAAGGAGCAGATTGCATGGTTTTATCCTTACACTACTTCACGGCTCAATTATTTATTCATATCAACAGTGATTCTCAACTTTCCTCTTTGGAATCACCTGAAGCACTTACAAAACTATACATGCCTAGGTCCCACTCTTCGAGTTTCTGATCTAACTGCTCTGGAGTTGAACCTGAAGATCAGTTGTTTTCCAAGTTCTCCAGGTGATTCTGATACCCAGCCAGAGTTGAGAATTCGTAAGCTGGAAGAAGAATAAAAGATCTAAAAATGGAACGCCCTTTCTAGAAATGGGCAGGAGGAATCGAAGGAAGCATATTGTATTTTTTTCCCAAATATTTCCATCAACCAGCCTGGTTTCATATTTTCCACCTAGCGCTCTCTAACTATGAGGTATTACCGTTGATTGTGTTGGTAACCAGAAATATAAAGCTTCTGAGACATGAGGTTCTCATCTTTTTTAGCTGCTTTAGTCTGCATATGTAGCTGCTGCATATATTCAAGCGAGGTCTTCACTACACAAGTACACACCCCCGATGATGGCATCTGACCTGTGTTCCCTACTTCTGGCTATACCAGGATGCAGGGCTTTGCTTACCAGAGGAAGGATGACCTTTCCCTAACTGGTAAATAGGTGTTTCACAGGATGCTGGTAGACCTGGAAGGAGCAGAAGACTCATGTTTTAGATTAGATTATTGGATTTGCCATTAGAAGGTGCCCCTGCTCCCTCCTATGTGCTGTGAGAGGTGGAGCCTCAAAACAAATAGCACACCCAGCCTGGCCTTGGCCAGCCACACACAGACATTAGACCCATTCAGCAGCATACTCGAGCAGACTCCAAAGGCCAGGAGAATGGGCAAGAGCCGTGCAACAATGGCAAGAAAAGAAAGGAGCTAAACAAACAAACAAACAAACAAAACCAACAGGTTTCTGAGACAGCACGGACTGGGACTTGATCTTGCTCTATGGGGTGCTCTGTAATAATTATCCTTTTATATATGAGTAACAAATTTCACCTTTAAGAGATAGGTGTTTGAGATGTCTGCTTTTGCTCTGGATAAACTCATATAGAAGAAAAGTGATCCTACAGGGTCTTGACAGGAAGGATTAATTCAGATGGGTAGAAAACTGTAGGATTTATGGAAACACACACACACATACACACACTCCACCCAAATACACACCACATGTGCACAAATTTACAGAACAAGCACACATTTATTTTATTAGAATTCCTGGATACTCCAACCAGGCTATGTTTGGAACATTGAAACATGAGACAGAGTGACAGCAAAATAATAAAAAACATAGGGTCTTCTGTTAGATTAAATAAAATTTTAATTCTGTATGACCTTAAGGAATTCACCTAACTAACTTCTTATTCCCGAGTTTCCTCAGTTAAGTGAAGAGGGTGATAACGGTAAGGGAAGTCACTGGGCATTGTTGTTGTGAGTTTATGAGACAACCCATATAAAGAGCTGAGTTCTGAGCTTTGACACATTTTAAGTACTTAGTGAGAATTAATTATTATACTGTTTATTAATCAGTTATCAGTCTAAACTTAACAAAGAATAAACACTTTAATTCTTTGCCAACATATTGCAAAATGCTTCAGAAGTGTCCTCATTATAAAGTAGGCTTCTCCACCGAGGGAGTTCTTCCTTTTTAAAAATTTGTGGTTAAATAAAATCCTAAGCTTGGAGAGGGACAGGTTTTTAAAATATTGGCAGGGGGCCTGGAATTTTTAAAAATAATAATTCTTATCACCCTTTCAATCATCTGAACCACTCCAATCACTGCCAAAACATTTCTTTGTTACCATAGAGACCCCTAGAAATATTCATATATTAAATAACAAACATTGCTCAACAAGAATAGAACGGAAGATGAGACTCTCCTGCTTAAATTTCTGAATTAATTATTTTTGAATACAATTGAGAGATTTTTCTGGATATTCTCAGATAATAAAACGCCTTTTGTGACTTTAATCCCCCTACCGGTCTCAAATCATAGTATACTTTTTTTTTATGGTAACATATTCAGTACTGTAAAACTGTCAAAATTCTGCACTCCTTTCAAAGGAAAATCTCCTGGTCTCTGCTAGCTTTGCGTGTGTGTTTGTGGTGTGTGCGTTTGGCTGGGGGGGGGGGGGGGGGGGGCGGGAATCTAAGATGTATGGTAATCTTATTCTAAAGAAATCCTCCAAATTTTCATTGGTCCCACCCTTTCTATTTTATCCCCTATTATAGTTTTAGAAAGTGAAGGCATTAAGAGCCAAGAGCCATAAAGGAGTTTGCCCCCTTCCTTTGCTTGCCCTGCACAGGTGTTCTTGAATCTGTCTCATATTAGATTTTGGGAGAAGTTGGTTTTCAATACTGTGGGGACTCAGGTGAAAGACTTTTTCCTTTTTAATACTCTGTTGTGTAAACTGGTATGTTGTGCAGTATATTCTTAGATAGGAGAAAGACCAGGCTTGTTTGTTTTAAGTTTTACTTATTTTTTTTGGGGGGGGGGGGGGGGGGGGGGGGGGGGAAAACAAACACACACGCGTGCATTGGGGGGGGGAGAGGCAGAGAGAGAGGGAAAAAGAGCATCCCAAGCAATCTCCTCACTGTCAGCGCAGAGCCCCATGCGGGACTCAAACTCAAGAACCCTGAGATCAAGACTTGAGCTGAAATCAAGAGGCAGATGCTTAACCAACTGAGCCACCCAGGCACCCCAAGGACGAGGTATGTTAAGGCTTCTCCAGGTTTTGAACAAGTGGAAGATTTAGGTTAGCCATACTAAACATTTGCTTGTGTGTTTGTAATTAATGAAGTGCCATTTAATGCGATGTGGCCACTCTTCACTCTGTGAGGTTACCAAAAATGTGAAATGTTACCAGGAACGGTAGTACAGCTTCCTTAAGTCACAGAGTGCTATAGGTATTTTAAATTCTCAATTTTCTCCACCTCCACCCTTTCTCCTTCATTAACTACAATAACAGCAATAGCAGCTAGTAACTTAAGACTATGCGTGTCTCAGACAAAGTATACAAGTACACATAGTGTCCGTTGAAATTTGACTAAGCATAAGAGTCAACAAAACTGAGTATCCCATTATAGGGAACATCCATATCCATAAACCCCAAATTAAACATTATAAATATTTCAGAAAACTGATTCCTCTAAAACCATACTATCAGCACTAGTATTTATCAGCTTCCATTTTCTGAAGGAACTCTGAGCCAGTCTTGCAAAGTTGCCATGAATAATTCTTACTATGTCAAGAAAAGCGGAAACGCATTTTGTTCTTGTAAGAATCCGGGAAATGTTTTTGTTCAACTGAAAATATTCCATTCTTGCTTCACAAACTGCAGCAGCAACACCTCCCACCTGTCAGAGTTATATATACACCAACAAGAGGGTTGAATCATTTTCCCAAGCTTGTGTGGTGGGCTCAGGCCCCTCCCCATCCCACGTACAATGTGGAAGGAAGTACATATGCATGAGGAAGAGACTCATTAACTCTATGGCAAGTCTGTAGTTCAAAGTATCTATTTTGTGGAGGGTCAAAAAAGGTTATGTAACTCTCATTTTAATCAACATTTCCAAGATGTTAAAGTAGGCTTGTTTTCTTTTTAAAAGGACAGGGGAGAAAAAAAAGTAGAGATAATTCCTCTAATAGTATCGAATACACTTACAGACAGACATTTGGGAATAAAAAATGTTATGTGCAGATTTTCAAGGGCTTAAAGCTTTTCAAATAAATGTATGCACCATTAGCATTCACTCAGCTATAAAGGCTATAAAGGCTTTGATCTTCCTTTAAAAGGAGCAAGAGAAAAGAAGAAGGGAGTAAAAGAAAGAAGTGAGAAAGAGAAGCTGTCAGCAATTTGAATGCTGCCAATTATTACACCACTTATAAAGAGCTAATTAAACACGACTGCTTCCCAGAAGAATCATTTTTACTCTTTTTGTGTTCTCTTTTTATTTATACTGTAAAGAAACTTGATTATTGATAAGATCCACGTTGCAAGCTGAATTGGAATGTCTTTCTACAATAATGGTACCATACCATTCCTTTAGTTTACTGGAGTCCAGTCTATATGGTATTTCTGGTTTAGGAATTCTATTCTCATGATTTCAGCCTGAAGCTCACTTTCAACAGTTTGCAAATAACATAGGATTACTGAATTTGTGTGTCTCATTCTCTGCATTCAGGCCAGCACATAACAGTAATCTATTTATTAATATTTCTAGCAATTAATACTGTCCAGACATACACTCAGGACCTAGGAATCATTCTTAACGACTTCCTACCTCTGCCTCACCTTCTCATCTTCAATCAGTTATCAAACTTGTTTCAAACTACCTCCTAAATTCTCCACAATGGTTTATTTCCTTTGTCAACTTTCACTCTCATTCTTCCTCTGGGGGCATCATTGAAATTTGTTCTCAATTGCTGGCTCCCTCCTCATTTTTGAAGATACTCCTCAACACATCTTTTCTCAGTGGGACCTAAATATTCTTGCATTTAAAACACTTTAAATGAAAATATAAAATAAAATAATAAATAACCTACTCTAATAACATGAAGACAGTTTTGTACAGTACATTTGGCAACTATAGATTTTTTATTCTTTTGAATATTTATTTATTTATTGAGAGAGAGAGACAGAGTGTGAACAGGAAGGGACAGAGAGAGAGGGAAGTACAGAATCTGACACTGTCAGCACAGAACTGTGGGCTCGAACCCACCAACTGCGAGATCATGACCTGAGCTGAAGTTGGATGCTTAACTGACTGAGCCACCCAGGCATCCCAAAACTATATTTTATTTTAAGATTACAATTAGATCTATAATTTATCTCAAGTTGCTTTTGTGTATGGTCTGAAGTAATGGTCACGTCTCTTCTACACAGATTTCCAAGTGTCCCAGCACCATTTATTGAAAAGACCACCCTTTCCCAGCTGTCGTACAGTGTCAAATTTATTTTACATCCTGTCCCTGTATGTGTGCATTAGTGACTGGGCTCTCTGTTTATATATTGTTGAATTATTTGTCTATCCTTATTTTATGGTGCAATGTCATAATTACCATAACTTTATTATATGTCTAAAAATCAATTAGAGTGAGTTCTTCCAATTTTCTAAAAATTGTCTTCTTCATTATTCTTAGTGTTTTCCTACATACCATTTTAAATTAACTTATCAAGTATGATGTTTGTAAAATGCTGTGACATCCTTTATCATAATAAGAAAGTTCTGGTCCATAAGTTGTTTTGTAATTTATCATGAACAGTTGTTGATTTTATCAAATTCTTTCGCCATATCTTCTGTTGATTGCACGATTTTCTTTCTCTTCTGTTATGTAAATGTGATGATTTCATCAATTGTTTTTTTCAAATCTTAAAGTAAACTTGCATTTCTAAAATAGACACAGGATAGTAAAACAATAGTATCCTTTAAAAATATTTACTAGATTTGACTTAATATATTAGTCTAAAATGTTTGCATCTAATTAATGAATAGATTGCTGTGTAAAGGTTATTTTAAAAAAAAATAATATATTTCAAGTTTGGGTTCCAAAGCCTGGCTTCATAAAAATAGTGAGTGTTCTTTTCTATGTTCTGGAAAAATTTGTGGAAAAATGGCATTATCTATTTTTTTTAAGATTTTAGTAGAAATTTCTGGGGAAGTAATCTAAGCACAGGTCTCCTTTGTGAAAAGTTTTTAATAAAAAAATTTTTAATAATGCCTACACATACTTGCATTTCAATAGAAGTACTCCTATTTTCATTTCATATTTTGTCAATATTGGTTACTTTTGTCTTTAGAATTATTCAATTTCACTTAAATTTGCAAGTTAATTTGCATGAATTTAACCTTAATGTTATTATTATGTATTACATATAATGCATATATACATAATATAATACTTACCATGATAAAATATTATTGTCTGGATGACTTACAAGTCATCCCTCCCATTCATTACTGATACCGTTATTTGTGCCTTTCTCTTTTATTCTTTTATTTTTTATTTTTTTTCTGTTTTTAAGTTTATTTATTTTGAGAGATAGAGAGACCATGTGCGTGCTTATAAGGGATGGGCAGAGAGGGGGAGAGACAGAATTCCAAGCAGACTCCCCACTGTCAGAGCAGAGCATGGGTTAGAACTCATGAATATTGAGATCATGACCTGAGCTGAGATCAAAAGTCTGATGCTTAACTGACTGAGCCACCAGGGCATCCCTCCCTTTTCTTCTTCTTCTTCTTCTTTTTTTTAAATAATTTAAATGTTTATTTATCTTTGAGACAGAGAGAGACAGAGCACAAGGATGGTAGGGACAGAAATAGAGAGGGAGACACAGAATCTGAAGCAGGCTCCAGGCTCTGAGCTGTCAGCACAGGGCCCAACATGGGGCTTGAACTCATGGACTGGGAGATCATGACCTGAGCGGAAGTCGGACGCTCAACCCACTGAGCCACCCAGGCGCCCCTCTTTTATTCTTTTAATAGTTTCATAAGAGTTAAGAAGTTTGAAGTGTTTTCACAAAAAACAATTTTGCCTTTGCTGATTATTTTAGTATATGTTTTTTTTTTTTCTCTTTACTAACTTCTGTTCTTTCATTATCTTTTTTCTTCTACTTTTTAAGATTTAAATAGCTATTTGTTTGTTTCTTTTTTTTTTTCTTTTTTAAGTAGGCTTCACACCCAGTATGACCTGAGCTGAATTCAAGTCAGACCCTTAACCAACTGAGCCACCCAAGCACCCCTCTAAATTTCGAATTGATTTTTAGGTTTTCTTCTCTACTAATATATGCATTTAAAACAACAATTCTCTTTGAACATGAAGGAGTGTTGATACGTAGCATTTTGTGTGCTATTATTATTTGTTCATGAATAATTTTCAATGTTAATTATAATTTCTTCTTTGATTCTAAATTACTTAGAAATTTACTGTTTTATTTAAGGAAATATGGAATTTTATAATTACCTTTAGCTAATGATTTCATGCTTTATTTTATTGTTCTCAGATTAAGTGTTCTGTAGAACTTCAATTTTGAAATTTATTGAAACAAGCTTTACACCTGGCATATGGTCATTGTTTTGTTTATGTTTTATGTATTAAGCTTGAAAAATGTGCATAGTGCAGTTTAGAAGATTAGGATTCTTTACATATCCATTAGTTCAAATTTGCAATCATGTTGATCAATACTGTGTGCTGTTAATACTTGTATTTTTCTACTTGTTCCGTTACTGCTGAAAGTATTGCAAAATTTCCTGCAAATGTAAAAATTTCTGTTTTTCTTCTAATTTTGTCAGATTTTACTCGACATGGCTTGAAGTCACATTTTTAGGTGTGTACGAATTTGGATGTTTTATGTTTCTGTTGAATTATTTTTCAATATGAAGCATCTCTCGTATTTCTAATAATGAGCTTTACCTATAAGTCTATTACATGAGCTATATTAATATATCTATACATGTTGCCTTTTTTAGTGTTTCATAGTATGTCTTTTTCCATTCTTTAATTTTTAGCCTTTATATGTATGTTATTTTATATATATGTGACATTAAAAACATTTAACATGGTTGGGTTTTGCATTTTAACCAACCCAGCCATCTTCTTCCTAAATGGCAGCATTTCTGTTATTTGTATGCAATAATTGACTAAACTAAGATCAAGTGGCCCACTTTGTGAAATCAAAGTTACCTATAAGGGCCTTCAGTATGAGTTCAACTTCTAGCTGAAACATACCTTTATGAACTAATCCTGTCATTTACCTCTGATCTTATTTTCCCTCTCTTTTCCCCCACTGATACACATATCTCAGTTTACCAACCACATGATTCCAAATTCCAATTATATCTTCTAGTTGGATATGTGCGTATGTATATTCCTGTTTCTTAATTCTATGTCAATAACATGCAGTTATATGAGTTCATATTGTTCTACACTATTTGAGATCAGTAATAGACTGAAGTTTTTTACAACATAAAATGTCAATATAAAATAGAACTCTATAAATTTATACCAATATTGACATCTTCTTATTTATTTTTTTAATTTAAACAAAAATTTTAATGTTTATTTGTTATTTTTGAGAGACAGAAAGACAGAGCGTGAGCAGGGGAGGGACAGAGAGAGAGAGGGAGACACAGAATCTGAAGCAGGTTCCAGGCTCCAAGCTGTCAGCACAGAACCTCACATGGAGCTCAAACTCAGGAACTGCGAGATCATGACCTGAGCCGAAGTTGTCCGCTTAACCGACTGAGCCACCCAGGCGCCCCATATACCAATATGGACATCTATAAAGGATATTGAAGGCCAGGTACCAAACTGAATAAATACAGTAAGATTACACCACTGGTCCTTCAGGCATATTTAACGTACACACATGTGTATAGTTATGTATGTAAGCATGTAACTACAAAGAAAGTTAAGGGATTTTACACCAATCCTAAAAATTTGGTCTTTCCTCACACATAAGAGAAATTTTTCAAAAGAACACACAGAACAAAAGATCAATTTCAATAGATATTTTTAGATTTGTAGCTAACTAAATATATAAAAAAGAAAATATTTGTGCACACCCATTTTATTTACATTATGTAATGACAAATAGCCTGTGTGAGGTGGGCAATGAGAAATAGTTCAGTCAAAGAATGTTAATTATGATATACAAATTTAGAAGGAGGGAAATCTCCATTATTTTCTCAGTAAGATAAGCCTCTACTGAGCAAATGAATTTATATTCTTTAAACAACAACCAAACAGTAGAAATAATCTCATCAGCAACATTTCCTGAATGCTTTTTATTTGCCAGGTACTTGGCATTATTTGCCAAGTTCTTTATGTGCATAAACCCACTGTTTCTTTCAGTGACTTGTAAGGTAAGTTATTACAATTTTCTTCAATTAAAATTTGTAGGTAGTACAGGGAGATTAGGTAACTTGCCCAAGGTCACAAAGCTAGTAGGTATCAGAGCTGGGGTTAGATCAAAAGCAGACTTGTTCTAAATGCTTCAAAGTCTGATCTGTTGAACATTATGCTAACTATATTCATAGCAAATAAAACAGTTTATATTTGTGTAGTTCAGTGGTTCCTAACTCAAAGTCGTGGAGGCTTGGAAACCTCAATGGAAGCAGTGAATATCTCTGAACAATTTTCATGTGTCTAAGTACCATCATTATTACTCATACATTCTCTTGTGATAAAGTGTCTCTGTTTCTACTCATTCCATAAATATTTTTATGTATGGATCTCTCTTCTAGGCCCTGTTGATACAGCAGTGACAAAAACAAAATTTCTCCTCTCAAGGAGCTTGCATTTTAATAGGGGAACAGAGATGATAAATAAGTAAACAGATATAATAGACAGTATGGTAGAGATATGACAAATAAGTAAACAAATATTATAATAGCATGGTGGGAATATGGTAAATAAATAAACAGAGATAAAGACAGCCTTGATTCCACCATTTTCTAGATATCTCATCTTGGAGAAATTACATAAGCTCTTTATACTTCTATTACCTTCTCTATAAAAGGAGAGACTAACCTACTCACTGACGGGTTATGAAAATTGAAGGAATGAATATTTATAAAAATCTTAGAACTGTGCCTGGTGCCAAATAACCATGTAAAATTGTATGTTAAATAAAATTTTTAAAAAATTACTAAATGCTTTAAAATAAGCAAGATTAAAGTAATTAACTATTCGGTTAATTAAGGATGGAGAAACTTGATATTTTATGAAAAAAACTATCAGGGAAGCTGACTCTGTTAAGGTTACATGTGAGCAAAGACCTGACAAAAAATTAAGGAAGCAAGCCTTGAGGCGTTTGGTGAAGAACATAGCGAGCAATGGAAATAGCAAACACAAAGGCCTTGGACATGTGGTTGAAGGGTTGGAAGAACAGGAAGGGTTTAGAGTGGGGAATGGGATGAGTGGAGAGGGTGGAAAGAAATCAGAGAGTTTTTTGTTGGCCAAACAAAAGAGACCAGGGTAAAACCTTTCATGGTGAATGAGTTTAGAAGCCATGAGAGGGTCTTGAGCAGTAGGACTGACATGATCTGACTCACTTCATACATTTTTCACACTAACTGCCACTGAGAGCTGAGAGACTTCATTGTAGGAGGCAAGAATGGAAAAAAAAAAAAAAGAAAGAAAGAAAAGAAAACATTAATCAGGAATTATTTCAATAATCCATGGAGAGGTGATGTTGGCCTGAGCTAACATATTACTGGAGAAGGGCATGGGAAGTAGTTGTTTTCCAATAGATTTTCTGCTATAAACCTAAAGGCCCAAACTTAACTCCTCATATGTCTCCCACTGACCCCTCCCTCCTAAGTATGCCTTTATTGATCTTTCCCATCTCAGGAAATGAGGACTCCATTCTTCCAATTGTTTAGTTCAAATATCTTGAAATCATCCTTAACTGCCCTTTTTCTCCTATACCTTGTATCACACTGGTGACTCACATAATCTACCTTGAAAACATTCCCTTCCATGCAATTCTTATGCTACTTTCTGAGTCTAATCTGCATTCTGTTTTTGCCTACATTAGTATTATAAATAAAATATTAATGAGTCTCCCATCTACCATTCTTCCCCCTTAAATATTTTCTCAATGAATGGGAAAATTGAGGGAGAACCTGTGTAGAGACATCCGATGTTTTCAGTCCTTTCCTCAAAATCTTACATCAGCTTCCACCTCACTGGAAATGCAAGCCAAAGCCCTGCTGATGGACTCCAGAGTCCACATGAGCTGCTCATCTCCTGTACCTGGACTCCTTTTTCCCTCACTTTCACTGTTCAGGCCTCTCTGTAAAGTTTCTTGAATGTTCTAGATAAACACCACCTTAGTCCTCCATATTTATTTTCCTTTGCTTGAAATATTCTGTCCAAAGAAATCCACATGACTGGATCTTTCATACCCTTCAGATCCTTACTCAGAAGAATATCCATGAAGTCTTCCTTGGCAACCCAATCTAAAACTCCATATTCCTACACCTCCATACTTACATACACATACACACACACACACACATTTTGCTTTTCTTGTTAGCATTTATCACTATCAGTACTTTATTCAGTATGTATTTTGTTTATTCGTGTCATTTATTGTCTGTCTTCTATTAGAATCTAAACTCCATCAGGCTAAGATTTTTTTTTGTTTGTTTTATTAACTACTGTCTCCAGCATCTAGAACAATGTCTGGCATATGATAGACATTCAACAAATATTTATTAAATAACATGTTAATGATAATGGGTCCAACTTCATAGAATAGATCTTAACAACTGTTGACATAATCATATCTCTTATTAAAATAAATGTCCTGTCTTTCAGTTTGGGAAAGAGAAGTGAGAAATTTAAGAATATATGTTCTACAACAAGGCAATATTTATTGAATACTTACATGTTCCAAGTTTTTTGCTTGGAGGTGACAGGTATGAAAATGAATTAGTTATGCTTCTGCACACAAGCAGTTCAGAATTTGTATTTATAAGATATTATTTTGTGAACATTTCATGCATACTATGAATGAGGTTATTTCAGTACTTACATCATACCATTTTATATTCTCAACAATGTCATATGCTATGTAAAGCATAAGGTTGAGGTGCACCTACATCTCCCTCTAGTTTGGTGAATTTGGACATATTACTTACATTCTTAAAGTTTAGTTATCTTATTTGAGTAATAAAACAGAATTGTTGAGCATATTCAATGCATTACTATACAGAAACTAGTATAGCGTTTGTGTAATATGAACTTGCATCATTAAATTATACAAATATTATCTTACATCTATTCTTAATTATTTAACTTTACTACTATTAGCAGTCTTGCAAACTAAGCAGTTTCTGAGGACAACTATAATGCAAATATATAATTAAAAGATGGTATTACTGAAAACACACAAAATTACGTAGTTTTGGCAATGATGTACGGAAACATCTCCACTGCTGGTGGGAATGTTACTTGCTACAATACTTCAGGAAAAAATTGGCCACAGATAACAAGAAGCTTAACGCTGTGAAACTTACATATGGGTGTTGAAGAAAGTCTAATGGAGAGTTTGTTCAGAAAACAAATTCAAAATAAATTTAGTAATGTAGATGGAGACTAATCTGAGAAATAGTTTTAACATGAGACTAAAATCTTTGGCCCTGATCTGCTAGGTAATAGCTATCAAAAATTTTTAAAGGTTTATCCTCCTAGGATTTAATAATTTGTATTGGAAAAGAAGGACACTGAAGGAATAGAGAGCCTATTAAGAATTTATAGCAACTGCCCAAGTACTTAGTGAAATGACATCGAGCTAGTGATAATGAATATGTTTAAAAGTGAAAAATTGAAAATTATTTTAAAAGAAGAATTGACAATAATTCAAGATCTAAGTTATTTTATTTCTTAAATTTCAGTAACTGAGCTTAAAACATTAAGCATCGTTAACTTTTCCTCTTTACTGAAATTTGAGTCCTTTTTAACTAAAAGTGCTTTGAACGATTAATGTCTTTTTAATTAAAAGCATACAATCAAAAGCCTAACAACAAAAACTCCATTGAACATTCAGAAAATTTCACTAAACTTCAATGTAAACTTTAAAAGTAAAAACTAAAATAAAATCATAAAAATAGCATAATTAATATTAATATTAAATGGAATAGTCAGCTGAATTGAAGCCATTAATTTGATTTTGAAACTAAATTGAATTATTGAGTTCACTAATTTCATCCAGAAATGGATTTTCTGGTCATAAATAAATTATTCTCCTTTTTGACTAGCACAAATATTTCCTATAAATTTGCATCCCTCAATATTACGTGCATGTAAAAGTTTCATAATGTCCAAAATATTTTTAAATTTTACATTTAATTAATGTTTATTGCTAGTATCAAATAATTAAATGTAAAATACTCTTTTGTTTGGGATACGGGTGACTGTTTATTACAAATGGAAAATTTTAACAGAAGCTTATTCTTAGAAGTCTCTTCACTCCAATTTTTCAGTTTAGTCAAACACAGATGGTTTGTGCAAGACTAAATGTTTATCTTCTTTTCTTTGGTGTTTATTAGATTCTAAACCAATTGCTTATCAGTTGAGAGTCTTCCTTTAAAGTCTGCATTTGAATAATAAACTATTATAACATAATGGAAACAGATGGATGTTTACACCTAAACTGAATGATATATAATTTTCATGGTCATCATTTTTCCTTTTCAAAAGTCTATTTTGGCTTTTTTCCAATTTCTATCCACTTCATTAGTCCTCTATGAATTGTCCAACATGACAGTTATTTGATTTAACCAATTCAAAGGCATCCTACTGAGTAAGTAATCAAGGCCTGCTGATTCAACATTATACTGTGGGGAATAACTGTTTCATACTGTATTATCTCTCAGTATACAATAAAGAACACGTGTATTTTAAAGTTGAACAAAACTTGACAATTTTTCAACTGAAGCTTCTAACTAGGTAAAGTTTTATCAACTTATGATTAAAAATACTAAACCCTAACAATTTGCTTAGGAGACAAATAAACACCTTGTGTTCATTTTATATTTAAAAATTTTAAGCACCTTGATTTTTTTTCAAAAAAAAAATTTAGATCATTGATCAAACTACTATTATAATGTCAATATTTAACAATTATCTTCAAAGTGAAGTTAGTTTTTTGTTGCTTGTTGCTTGTTGTGTGTGTGTGTATGTGTGTGTGCGTGTGTGCACGCGTCCGTGTTGTTTTGGTTTGTTTTGTTTTGTTTTCTTGAGGTTCTGGGCATTATTCCACAGTTCTATACAGTTCTAGCAAGATGTTAAAATTGAGATGTTTCCAAAGCAACAACTGTATGCATATTATTCTTTTGCTCTGACCAGATGATAGAAGTGATCTACATATGAATGTATTATCTTTCTACTCAAGCCACATTAAAAAAATAATTATAGAATGTCATGGCAATATCCCTTTTTTTTTTTTTTTGTATCAGTTGAGATCAAGTACATGATATATAATTCCAGCCTTGAGTTCATTGCATGGTCCTCTTGCCTCCTAAATTGTTATTCAAGTCGTTGTCCACAAGCTTCATTATTTTCATCAGCAGAAAAGAAATTTATGAGTATCATTGAAGGAGCAATGATTCTTCCTTTTAAGGTCTGGTTTGAGCAGGAAACTGTCCTTCCAGTAAGAAGATATTGAGTCTGTATGCAACACTCTGATGGGTTGAGAAAACAGAGAAAGACAGAAGAAATGGCACCACCAAGAGTAATAAGGAATAGTATTTCTAGATAATAACCAAAATACACCCAGCATTTGAGTACAGAGTTGTAATGGAATGCAATTAGCATTAAGATACTACACAAGACATAACTATTTTTGATCTATATGAGACAAGACTACCTTTTTCTTGTCTCATATAGTTTCAACACAATATAATATAACCAAGAAAAAAAAGTGAATTAGGAGTAAATGTGGACAGGAAAAATGCTTATATCCTGGAATGTCTTGGGAATTTATCAATTCCTTTAAAGCTGATATATAACAAATGTATTTAAATATTTGTAGAAAATTAGATTGAATTATAATTCCAGAAAGGGTACTTTTTCACTCTCCTTCTGTTTCCCTTATAAAGGCATAATTTAGAATATTTTTTCATTATTGCTAACATAAATACATGAGTGGAATGTGAAATAGCAATGGTAATCAAACTCATGTAGTCAGAAAAGACAGTCATAATAATACTCATTGAAAGATTTTCACCTGAAATTAGGTATTATTAGGTCCAGCATAGGTTTGCATTCTCTGAGGACTGTTTCTTCTTATCTATCTGCAATTGAATGGAAATATTCTTAGCATTATTTAAAATTGTATGAGGAAATGCACGTTTCTCACAATAGATTATACTGAAGCTACTGAATACCCAGTATGTGTCAGATTTCACTCATTTTTATTTTTTGTCTTGCCACCATACATACATAAATGGTGCATATCAGCCATATGGCCATCTTACCAGTGCATATCAGTAAAGGGAATGTGCATATTTGTGAAATTATTACTCAAAAACATGAATTTAAATGCCTACTTAGAAATTTGTAACTCTGAAGAGGAGGGAATTGAAACAAACAAACATTGGTTCTGAAAATGAGTCAGTCTGTTATCAAAAAAAAAAAAAAAAAAAAAAAAATTAGATGACTACTAAGTTCTAAAAATAAGCCAGACATCAACAGATCAACAGCATGTAATTTTATCTTAAAATTATGGAACACTTAATTCTTGTTTTTATAATTATTTTCAACTATTAATTCATTCTTTCATTTGTTGGGGGATAACATTAAAATTTAGTCAGTGCTTTTCATCTATAGTAAATTTCTTGATGGGGCATTTTCAGATATAGGCACAAAACAATAATATAAAAATTTTATATATTTGTATAATGTAGAAATTCTACTTCTGACACTTATGGACCAGACTAAGTTTTCCACACTAAGTTTTCCACCAAATATGACTAGAAAATATGTCATATCATGCAAACATACCTAAGTGAAATACATACAGAAGTTTGGGTATATCACTGCATTAACAAAAGAGAAAAAATCATGGGGCTTTTTCAGTAGCTGCTGAGAAAGCATTGATCCAATTCAACATTCCTTCATTATTAACTAAATAGAGAAAGAAAGCTTTTGATAAAATAGAAATAAGAAGGAGCTTTCCTAATATTATAAAGAAAATGTACATAAAAATCATATTTAGTGATAACATACTGAAATCTGTCTGAATGAAGAATGGGAATGAGGCAAGAATACACTCTATATCTCTGTTATTCAACAGCATGCCAGATTGCTAGTTAGTGCAAAATGTACAACTAAGAAATGAAAGTTTAGGGTCTAGTTAAAGAAGAAATAAAATTGTCATTACTTATAGATATGATTGGGAACATTAGAAACTAAACAGTCTACAAATAATATAAATAAATGTGCTTAACACTATTTCTGGATAGAAGACAAATATATAAAAATATATATTTTCATATCCTAACAAGTAGTTGAAAGTGAAATTTTAAAAATGCCACTCTATATAGGAATATAGTAAACAAAATAACTAGAAATAAATATAATGAAATTTGTACAAGATATCTACACAAAAATTAATTAAACATTATTGAAAGTACTTTAAAACAACAAAATAAAGGGAAATATATCATATTCATGGAACAAGAAGACTTACTCTTATAAAATTATCAGCATTTCAGAAATTTTTGTGTGGAATCTATGCAATCTCCTTAAAATCTCTACAAGTTCATGAATGAATTCACAAACTAATTCTAAATTGCATGCAAAAATTTAGAGTTAAAATTAGAGAAGACTATTTTTAAGACCTGAAAAATGCAAAAAAAAAAAAACATTAGTGAGTGTCACACCTTTTTATAAGCTACATGAATTATGATATTGAAGCATTGGCATGATGAGAGATTAATAGACTAATGGGTCAGAATAAAGAGTCTAGAAATAGAACGATTCATATTTATATACCACAAAAGTGGTATTGAAAACCCTATAGGAAAGAGTCTTTTCATTAATTCCCAGAATAATGGATATAGACAAGAAAAATAATATTTGATAACATCCTTCATACTGTATTCAAAATCATTTGTGTTAGACTATACATATAAATACAGATGGCATAACAATTGCCTCTAATAATTAATAAAGGAGAATATTTTTATCAACTCTGAGTAAGGAAAGATTTCTTAAACTATATACAAAATGCACTAACGTTAAATAAAAGATTGAAAAAACGGACAACAGTAAAGATAAAAAGAATCCTGTATATCAAAAGCAGTAAGAGAATACAAATGTAAAATTGCAACACATATAACAATATATTACCAAAAAAATCTCATATAATCTGCAAAGCAATGAGAAAAAAAGTGAAAAATTTCACTACAAAATGGGCATGGGATTTGAATAGACTTTCACCACATTTGTCCACCTGAACAATTAATATAGAAATAAGATGTTTGACTTCGTTAATAATTAGGGAAATGCCACTTAGAATCAAAGGGGATACTATTACATACCTAGAAGAGTAGCTACAATTAAAAAGACTGTTGTAACCAAATTTTGTCATTATTACCAGTGGGGTTGTAAACTGTAGAACCACTTGGAAAAGTATTGGACTGAATCTATTGCATTTGGAGATATATTTATCTACTTATATAATGTATTTATTTTTATATATTGTATATGTATAATTTTATATATTGTATATTGTATTGTATCTTACAACCAATAGGAGAAATGTTACTGCTTTACTCCCAAAGAAATAAATGTATATTTATGTATATTGTATTGTATCTTACAACCAATAGGAGAAATGTTACTGCTTTACTCCCAAAGAAATAAATGTATATTTGTATATGTGTACAAATAATGTATAAAAATATGAAGAGTAAAATTACACATTAAGGACATATTAAAACTTCATGAGGAAAAAGAAAAGAAAGGAAAATATGCTCTGTGGGAAGTGTGTTTAGGGAAGTGAGTTTACATTCTTCAGCCCTGTACACAAGTAAAGTGCTGATCTAGGCTTTCATAAGAAGTTATATGTCTATAAACATATAGATATATAGATATATAGATATATAACCTCTCACTGCAAACAAGATTAAATAGTGCTTTAAATGGCAACTCTGTGGAGCAGTGAGAAGACATGCTTGATAATAAATGGATATGAACTGCATAGATTTGCTCTACAAACTTAAGCATATAAATAAAGCATCAACTTTTTTTTTTTTTTTTTTTTTTTTTTTTTTTTACCAAGCAACTGTTCAATGTCTGTCTGTTAGTCTTATTTACAAAGAATAAAGTATGCTTCCTTTTAAAGCTCCTTTCTTCTTATTTGCCCAAACTCATCCTGCTCAAGTATAGCGGGGACGAGGAAGCATAATCTAATCGTTTTCAAATCTCAGCATATATGAGGTTAATTTGGATTTTTTTTGTTAGTTTAATGTTTATTTTTGAGAGAGAGAGAGAGACAGAGACAGTGTCCAAAGTATAAAATTGTCAACTCTACTTCTCAGCATATTACTATTTAATCACTTCATGAGCCTAAGCGTTTTACACATCACAGTGAAAAAATATTAGGTATATGTTCACATACACTTCATCTTTGAGAATGCCACATAATTCTTTTAATAGTATCTGTTTAAAAAGCAAACAAATAAACAAACAAACAAACAAACATAAAACATATTGCTTTGTTGGTGGTCAAAAGAGGACTTTTTATGCTTTACAGGTCAGAGTGTCACATTGTTTTCTCTAAATATAAATATGTTGAAATGTAGAGAAAGTTTTAAAACTTTGAAAAAAATAATTGAAAAGAGTTTTTTGAGACTTTTCCCTCATCCAACATCAAGTTCACAGTGCTGACAACATCCTTCCTTGAGTTGGTCCCAAGTGTTGACTTGAAATGATACAGGGTTCCTGTTCAAATGGAAAGGTCTGAGACTCTAGCAGTCTGCTTCCCCGCAAAATAAAGACAATCTATGTCCACATTCCAAGAGATAGTGAAATAGTAAAGTATCATAAAGTACTAAAGAAACTAAACAAATTATGTCTCTCATTTGAACTTATTATCTTAACACTCCCGGTTTTCTCCAAACACTTATGTGTGGCTATTTATGCATGAATTTAAGGTAGAAACAACATTTTGAATTAGTGTATGTTTGGTCTTATAAAAACTTTAAGTGCACATGCTTTTATAAAGTTTTATAAAAGCTTTACTACACATCCATGGATGAATATTATTTGGTGATAAATATAAATAATTTACTTCAAGCTTCAGGTTTCTTTCTGTCTTTTTTTTTTTTAATCTAAAACTACACTAACCTTCTCCAAGTATATAAAAAGAAAGATCTAACTAGCTCTGAGTAAGTGAAGTTTATTCAGCCAGAAGTTGTGATAATAAGATGGAAATACTCTTTGGTAACAGTTAAGTGTTAAAATCTTAATTAAATAAATCCTAAAACTGATAGCAGTAAAACTGAAATAACAATATAACTTCAAATACAATGATCTATTAACTGGCTTGGTATAATTTTTAATGTTTGGCAGCTTTGGTGAATTTTTTTTTAGAGGGAGACCATTGAAAAGAATTTATTTTCAAGTAAATGTCTCAGTATGTTTTTTTAAATCTCTTTCACTTGTTTCTACCCAAAACATTAATGTACACATTTATTTTAAAACTCATTTTATAGAAAAAAAAAAAAAACTACCATGATATTCCTTAAAAGGTTTTTACTTATTTTGGAAAAAAAAAGATATAAAATATAGTATCTGAAAGTTGGCTTTCAAAATTTAACTTACTAGATCCTAAGGAATTTAAATAAACACTGTAGCTAATTAGTGCATTTATCTTCTATTCAACAAGTTTAAAATATTTTCTATGCATCTAACATTGGGTTGAGTGCTAGTAATTTAGTTCCTTGATACCAAAATGTTAATACATTTGTTATTATCTGAATGCTTGTGTTCCCCCAAATTTTATGTTGAAATCCTAACCCCTAAAGGCAATGCTTTAGGAGGTGGGGACTTTGGGAGGCTTACCCTTGTGAATGGGATAAGTGCTCTTATAAAAAAGACTCCAAAGAGTTTCTTAACCTCATCTGCAATGTGAGGATACAGGCTGGGGCCCTCACCTGACCATACTGATCTTGGATTTCCAACTTTCACAACTGCGAAAAATAAATTTCAATTGTTTATAAGCCAGCCAGTCTGTGGTATTTTGTTACAGCAGCCCAAGTGGTCTAGAATAATAATGAGTGAGGAGATTTATTCTCCTACTTACCATAAGGAAAGAAAAAATAATGCTATTAAAATGTGATTGGAGCACAGAGGAAAAAGTACTGATTCCAAGGTGGCAGAAAAGGTAATAAGAATCTGCATGTGTGGGAGAAAGATTCTGCTAGAAGGAGATGAGATTTCAATTTATCCTAAGAAAAGAATGTTTTTCTTAGCAAAAAATAAATAAAATAAAATCATAATGAGCTATTCCAAAAAGTAATTAAATTTGGAGCAGAAATATTGTGGATTAGGTAGGGTAATTCATTTCTGCTCACACTTAACTTGTTAAAATTATCTCATGGACATTTCTGAATCCAAGAAGGTCTGCAAAATATACCCCGTGGCTGTGCAACTATTTATAGCAAAAATGACAAACAGTTTTGGTGAGATTATAGAAATTGTTGGACAGCAACAAAATAAAATAATTCATGTTTCCACTTGTCTATTACTGTGTAATATACCTCCCCAAATCATAGTGGCGTAAACTAGAATTTATAATAATTTCTCATGGCACTGAGTTTTGACTCAGGGCGGACGGTTGGTTCTTACTTGGACTCTTTCACAGTTATAGTCAGTTAGTGACAGGGGATGGAATTATCTGAGGGTTAAACTGCCCTCAGATATCCAAGATGTATCACTCAGAGCTGGAAGTTAATTCTGATTGCTATTTGGGAACTCAGGGATATCTGCTGTGGTGCCCGCATGTAGCATTGCCATGTGGCTTTGGCTGATCCTGGCATGGCAACTAGAATCTAAAAGCAAGTCTTTCAAAGGTTAGGAAGTATACACTGTCAATGTTTTAAGGACTGAGACAAAAATTTAGCACAGTCCTCACTTCTGTCTTATTCTGTTGGCCAAAGCAGCGAGAGAGCTCTCACTTAAGGGAAGGGAAAACAGGCCCCACCTATTAGTGGGGGAAGTTTCAGAGAATGCTTGGCCATTTCTAGTCCACTATCATTCTCCCTTTTGTCATATATTATTCATATTCTGGCTGCCTTCCCCTAAATAACACATTCTCTCCATTCCAACACCATTAAATTTCATCCCTTTAGCTCTAAGTTTTGGATCTTATCACCTAAGTTAGATTCAGGTGTTATGCTGCTCCGTAGGTATCTCTTGAGTATGAGCCCTCTCACTCTAAAATTATGTGAACTACACTGTTACGTATCCACACTCCTTCTCCTCTCCTTTCAAAAAAAGCTCACTACGTAATGGTAAGACTGAGACAGGATAACCACAATAGATATTCCTACTCAAAAAGGAGGACATTAGGGGTACTTAGGTGGCTCAATCAGTCCAGCATCTTCCTACACTTGATTTCAGCTCAGGTCATGATCTCGCAGTTTGTGGGATGGAGTCTCACCTTAGGCTATGTACTGACAGCACAGAGCCTGCTTGCAATTCTCTCTCTCCCTCCCTATCTGCCCCTCCTCTCTGCTCTCTCTCTCTCTTTCTCAAAATAAATAAATAAGCATTTTTTTTAATATGACATTAAAAAAAGAGGATATTCTTGGGCAGGTAGTAGTCACTGTTTCATAGAAACTCTGAATCAGCCTGGAAGGTGTCATCAGTTCCTTGATTAGGATTGAGTCCTGCTTCCTAAGAAAAATTTTTCTGGCTCTTAGCTCTATCCCATGAGCTCTTTGTCTTCTGAATTATCCTTCTTGGTTCATGTTTACAACCACATATATCTCTTTTCCCATTTGAAATACTAGGGGACCATAAGGTCTCTTTTCATTTTGTACTATCTCTGTCCCCATCGGTCCAAGGTATTGTTGCTTCTGATGATATAATCCTCTTTAAAATGTTACAGGTTTTCAACAAATTTCCTTAGGCCACTTGATTAGATAGACCCTTCTCCATCTTGTGAAAGACACTGTGTGAGGGTTCTATGAAACAATGTCTTTAAGACCCAGAAGCATTTCTTAGAAGACAAGATCAATAAGGTAATCTTTTTGATTTTTGACTACCTGAAATGGTATGTGTTGCACCACCACAAATTTTTCTGTGGCCTTAGCAAAGCATCTTTAATCTTCATGCTGGATTTGATGTTTATCCTGAAGCCATTTCTTACTTTCAGAATTTTTTTTTTTTCTGAAAGAGAATATAGATAAGAAACAGACTAATTCCAACCCAGGAAGTTCTTACTTCTTTATATTTCTGTATATTATGTTTGAAAGCTGAGAAAATCCTTCTTTAGTTTATGTCTGTCTTTCATATTTCCTCATAGGCATCTAAGATAAAGGAGTTGGCACCTTCTACCTTTTGCTTGGAAATCTCCAGAGCCAGATCCATAAGTTAAGTAGATAACCTTTCTATTTTCCACATTATTGCCAATGTTTTCCACTAGATAATAAGGATATCATTTTCTCTAACCACCAACTACAAATTCCTCTCTGTCCTCCCAGAATTCACCAATAATCTCACTGAGACCCTTCCAGATTTTATTAAGAATCTCCTCTAGGCCCATTCAGTTTTGATTGATATGTGGTCCAAAAGTCAGAGATATTTCAAAAAACAAAAGTCCAGGACCAGACAGCTCACACGTGAGTTCTACTACACATCTAAAGAAGAGTTAATACCCATTTTTAAACTACTCCAAAAATACGAGAGGAAGTAAAACTTCCAAATTCATTTTACAAAGTAAGTATCATCCTGATACCAAAACCAGATAAAGACACCACAAAAACAGGGCCAATGTCTCTCATGAATATGGATGCAAAAATCCCCAATAGAATATTAGTAAACCAAATCCAATAGTGCATTTAAAAAGTAATACACCACAATCAAGTGGGATTTATTCCTGGGATGTGAGAGTGCTTTAATATTTGCAAAACAATCAATGTAATACATCACATCAACAAGAGAAAGCATAAAAACCATACGATCATTTTAATACATGTTGACAAAGTACAACATCCATTCATGATAAAAAACAAACAAACAAACAAAACCTCTGTGAAGTAGGTCTAGAGGGAGCATATTTCAACATAATAAGGACCTTAGATTAAAAAACCCACAGCCAATACCATACTCATGGGGAAAAAATGAGAGCTTTTCTGTCAAGGTCAAGAACAAGACAAAGATGTCCACTTCCACCAGTCTCATTCAACATAGTACTGGAAGTCCTAGCCACAGCAATCAGAAAACATAAAAAAATAAAAGGCATTTAAGTTGGCAAGGAAGAAGTAAAACTCTCACTCTTTGCAAATAACATAATACTATATACAGGAAGCCCCAAAGACTCCACCAAAATACTACTGGAATAGATAAATGAATTCAATAAAGTTGCAGGACACAAAATCAGTGTAAAGAAATCTGCATTTCTATACACTAATGATGAAGCAGCATAAAGAGAAATTAAGAAAACAATACAATTCACAACTGACCCAAAACAATAAAATATCCAGGAATAAAGTTACTCAGAAAGTAAGAGACCTGTACTCTGAAAACTATAAAACACTGATGAAAGGAATACAAGATGACGCAAAGAAATGGAAAGATATTACATGCTCATGGATGATAGAACATTGTTTAAATGTCTGCACTACCCAAAGAAATCTACACATTTAATGCAGTCCCTATCAAAATATCAACAGCATTTTTCACATAATTGAAACAAATACTCTTAAAAATTGTATGGAACCACAAAACACCTTGAATAGCCAAAGAAACCTTGAAAAAGAAAAGCAAAACTGGAGGTATCACAATTCCAGATTTCAAGTTAGACTATAGACAAAGTGTAGTTATTAAAACAGGATGGCACTTGCATAAAAATAGACACGTAGATCAATAGAATGGAACAAAAAACCTAGAAATAAGCCCACAATTATATAGTTAGTTAATCTTTAACAAAGGAAGAATGACGATTCAGTGGGAAAAAGACAATCTCTTCAACTAATGGTGTTGAGAAAATGGGACAGCAACATGCAGAAGAACGAAACTTTCTTCACCACACACAAAAATGAACTCAAAATAGATTAAAGACCTAAATATGAGACCTGAAACCATAAAAATCATTGGAAAAAAAAAAACACAGGCAGGAATCTCTGTGACATCAGAGGTAGCAACATTTTTCTAGATATATTCCTGAGACAATGGAAATAAAGGCAAAAAAAAACTATTGAGACTACATCAAAATAAAAACTTTCTGCAGAGTGAGGGAAAGAGTCAACAAAACCAAAAGACAACCTACTGAACGGAGAAAGATATTTGCAAATGTCATATCTGATAAAGGGTTAGTATCCAAAATTTATAAAGAACTGATACAACTCAATACCCAAAAAACAAATAATCCAAATGAAACTGGGCAGAAGGCATGAACAGACATTTCTCCAAAGAAAACATACAAATGGCCAACAGACACATAGAAAGATGCTCAACATGGGCAGAAGACATGAACAAACATTTCTCCAAAGAAAACATACAAATGGCCAACAGACACATAGAAAGATGCTCAACATCACTCATCATCAGTGAAATGCAAATCAAAACCACATTGAGATATTACCTCACACCTGTCAAGAATCAACAACCCAAGAAGTAACAAATGTTGGTGAGGATATGAAGGGAAAGGAACCTTCTTGCACTGTTGGTGGGAATGCAAATTGGTGCAACAGTTGTGGAAAACAGTATGGAAGTTTCTCAAAAATATTAGAAATAGAACTATCCTATGATCCAGGAATCATACTACTGCATATTTACCCCCAAAATATAAAAACACTAATTCAGAGGAATACATGTACCCCTATATTAATTTCAGTAGTATTTACCATAGCCAAATTATGGAATCAGTCCAATGTCCCTCAATAGATGAATGGATAAAGAAGATGTGAGATATATATAATGGACTATTACTTACTCATAAAAACGAATAAAATCTTCCATTTGCAATAACATGTATGGAGATAGAGAGTACAATGCTGAGTGATGTAAGTCAGTCAGAGAAAGACAAATACCATTTGATCTGACTCATATATGGAATTCAAGAAACAAAACAAATATGCAAAGGAAAACAAAGAGAGAGAAACAAACCAAGAAACAGACTCAACTATAGAGAAAAACTGATGGTTACCAGAGGGGAGTTGGGTGGGGGGGGGGGGGTGGATGGGGTAAGTAGGGGATGGGGATAAAAGAATATACTTATCATGATGAAAAAAAAAAAAGTCAGTGATATTTGAAGTTCCAAATTCCATCCTGTGTTCCACAACAAATTACCTAAAAAATTAGAGGCTAAAAACAATAACAATTTGATTTTATCTCATTATTTTGTGTTTCAGAAATTCCAGCAGGGATCATCTGGCCAAATCTTCTGCTCCATGTGGTATTGATTGAGGCCACTCAATAGTGTTCAGCTGGTGGGTGGGCTGGTCTAGAATGACCAGAGCCACTTCACTCATATTTCTGATGCCTTATCAAAGATGACAGAAAAGATAGGCTCAATTTGGACTATTAAACATACTAAACAATACCAGTCTTCCAAGCATGGTTTTGGGATAGTGTGACTTCTATATGGTGGATGAGGACTATTGGAGAGAAAATTCTCAGAGGCAGGCATGGAAGCTGCCAGTCTATTAAGGCACAAGCCTGAACACTGGCACCATGTTAGTTCATTTTGCACTGGTGAAAGTAGTCACAGAGCCTATCCAGATTAAATGTGTGTGTGTGTGTGTGTGTGTGTGTGTGTGTGTGTGTGTGTGTGTGGAGGGGGGGATTGTAAAGGAATTAGCACCTTGTTTAATCTATCATATGCATGTTGCATTTAGGAGTATGTAATGAGTAACAGATGAGACTAGGACAACCATGGAAATCAGATTTAAAGCAATTTTGAATGTCAAGAAAAAGAGCTTGAATTTTAATCCTAAAAGCAATGGGGGAAGTATCCAAGATATCTTATTGTCAGAGGATTCTAAAAGATGATATAATTAAGAAATCTGTTGATGAAAGAAAAGAGAAATGGGCAGTCTTGATGGAAAGGTAAATTTTAATGAAGTTTAAAAAATTTTGTTATTGGTTTTGTATTTAATGGCAGGGGAGACATAGGCTTTCTGGAAGGAGCCAATATTGAAAGAGAAATTGGTACATGAAGTAAGGGGTGATTGGTGGGATATGGTCCTAGGATAGAATCAAAAGAAATGGAATTGGGAGTACAAGGTGTTGGGATTAGTTTTGCAAAAAAGATAGCTTGGTCTTTTCCTGGAGCCGAAAATAAGGTGATAATTACAGTTACAATATTAATAAATGTGAAGTATGTGATAAATATATCCATTTCTTAATCCCTGGATCCTATGAATGTTACTTTATATGGCAAAAAAGAATCTTGACAGATGTGATTAAATTAAGGATCTTGAGGTGAAGAGACTACCTTGGATTATCCATATAGGCCTTAAGTCCACTGCGATGCATCCTTGTAAGAGGGATACTCTACACAGAGGAGTAGGCAATGTGAAGACAGAACAGAGAAATATTTGGAGATGGTGACCTTGGAGACTGGAGAAATGGAGCCGCAAATCAAGGAATTCTGGCAGCCACCAGAAGGAGAAGAGGCAGGGAAGGGCTTTTCTCCTGGAGCCTCCAGGTGGAGTGCAGCAATGTCAACACCTTGATTTTGGCCTTCTGGCCTCCAAAGTTGTGAAATGATAAAATTATGTTGTTTTAAGACACTGCATGTATAGTAATTTTTTTCATCAGCCACAAGCAACTGGTATAGAATGAATTAGAACTATACAATTATACTTTGGCATTTCTGAAATCCCTTAGGTAGAGTCCTGCACAGATTTTTATTAAAAAATACCCAAAGACAGCCTTAGAGTTTGGTTAGGAATGAAGCAATGGCATCCAGGAAAACAGGTAGGCTCTGGAGTTAGAGAGTGCTGGCTTCAGATCCCGACTCTGCTATTTATTCACTTACTGATTTACATAAATTAACCCAGCTAAATCAGTTTTCTCAATCATAAAATGGGAATTAAAATGATACTTATTTTACAGTGTTACTGCCAAGATAAAAATACCATGTATATATAGCAGCAAGCATAGTGGCAAACATGTTATTAAAAATAACTGAGTTTGTGTGTGTGTGTGTGTGTGTGTGTGTGTTTGGGTGCATTTGTGGGAGGGACACATTGTCTGTAAGTACTCTCTGTTCAATTTCTGGGAGTGCTGCTTTCTGGATTGGTAACTCTGAACAAGTTATTTAACATCTCTGCGCCTCAGTTTTATTCTGAGAAATGGTGATAATTATAGAATCTCTTTAATGGAATTGTTGTGTTGATAAGACAATGTATAATTGTAATCCATTTATAAAGTGCCTGGAGCTTTGTAAGAACCCAATGTGCACATTGATAATTTAGTTCAGTTTAAGGAAAATATAAAGGTGCTTAGTTTTTCTAAAGATTCTCTTTTTTCATTCCAGAATTTTCAATTTTAATTTGAGTAATCCATCATCTATATGTTAATTTTATTTGTTCTGGCTCATACACACTTTAGAGATGTAGCCCAAGCCTGGGAATTTAAGGAACCTCACTACTTATATGAGCCAAGTAAAGCAATTGATAAAGTCAATGTGGAATATTAATTCATTATTTGACCATTTTATACACTACAAAATGGTCTACATCAAAATCTAAGTTACTTTTACAGCTTCTGTGAGCTGCAAGGTAAGGAACCTATGGGAGGGTTAGGAATTTGTGGTTAACTCTTCTGAAACCTGTAGTATTAAATATAAAATTACTCTCATCACTGAGAAAAATTGCTCTCATTTTATCTTCAGTCAAACTCATTACGATCGAATGACCAGGAAATCTTTCAAAAGTATGTGGCTTTTCTTTTCTTTTTTAAAATACCAATCCAGAAAGATATTTTATTTGAAGTGAAATTAATAAATGGATATATTGTGATAATTTTATCACGACTATTATCACATAATTAAAAATATGTATGCTCCGTCTGATATGTATATATTTCTTCTTAATGAAAACAATGACATTTCAGGTACTGAAAGAGAGCTATGAATTTATAAAAAGCACTACATCTGCAAAATTTCAACCTTCAGTTTTCATGTTTCCCTGCTCACTCTTTTAGAGCACCTTGTTACTTCACTCCACTGAAGGGAGGAAATGCAAGCCAACAAAAAAACTCAGGAAAAAATTATCTACATCAAACAGTAAATTGCAGGAAGAGGCCAGGGAGAAGGGAAAAATAATATTACAAATAGAGGAGAAAGAAGAGAAAGAGGCTTAAAATCGGAGTGCTAATATAGATACCAATGCGTGAATAAAACAAAGAGGGCAAGATCCCCCATAAAGCCTATTCATTACACAGTGCAGTTTATTAATAGCTTATTAACTGAGGAGGTTGAAGGGAAGCACAGCCCAGTCTTCTAAGCTACTGGAGAAGTTGTCTGTGAAGGAGAGTGGCTGCCAGAGCCACACAGGAAGCCAAAGCAGTGTGGGTGGGTCCAGCGCTAACACAAAGGATTTGCTTTAGCTAACATCGCTGCCTTTTCAAATATCCCCATAAAAGGAAGGACTAAATAAAAGACTTGTGAGTGTCAGGGCTCTGTTGATGAAAAGTAAGGAGTAAAAGGGCCAGAAATACATGCCCTTATTCCTCTGCCTTTAAGTTATATTGAAGACACGATATGCTAAATAAATGTGAAAATGCATAAAGCAAAGTAAGCTTTAGGGTTCATTGTGAAGGGTCGCAAATTACTGGGGCTTAACTCTTCGAAGGGGAGGAGACAAACTGAACAGTGCCTAGTACACCACCCGGAGCTAAACCCTTAATTTGTCCATTCTTTGGTTAGAAGACCAAAAAGAGCACAGAGGGTAGCTTAGTTCCAACACTCTATTCTGCTAAATGCAATATGCTAAAGGCATTTTTAAGAGATTTTTTTTTTTAATGTTCATTTATTTTTGAGAGAAGACAGAGCGCTATTAGGGGAGGGGCAGAGAGAGGGAGATACAGAATCCAAAGAAGGCTCCGGGCTCCAAGCTGTCAGCAGAGAGCCTGACGCGACCAGGAACTCAAACTCAAGAGCCTTGAGATCATGACCTGAGCTGAAGTCAGATGCTTAACCAACTTAGCCACCCAGGTGCCCCTAAAAGCATTTCGAAAGGACAAGATTATGGGAGTGTGAAAATCCTAGGCTCTGATTGAAAACGGAAATAAGTTAATATCATGAGCTTTGAAAAATATGACTTTCTTCCCTAATTTCCCATCTATTTCCACTGCAGTGTTTTAATGTACCATATTTTGCAAGTAAAGGAAAGCCTCAGAAGTATGTGAGTGTGTATGTGATCAAAAGAGATTAACATGTGTGGTTTGTCAAAAGGACATATACTGCTCAGTGCTTTTCTCTTTTTTTCTTCATTATTCTTCCTCAGTGAAATGGTTATTTTACTTTTGTATTTAAAAATTAATGCCAAGTTTGTTACTTCTGAAATAAAAGAAGCAGAAATTCAGTTTCGAGGAATTTACAGTTCCATATATATAAAGGTTTTATATTGTGAGTAGCAACTGACTATTTTTCATAGCTTAGATTTTATTTACATCTTTGGAGACCGATATTCTTCATTCATTCAATAAAATTCATAAGCTATAATATGACAATTCATAAGGATCCACTGGGTACATGCACTCAGGTAGGCTTGGGAGTTATAAGAAGGTGTATAAGTTTCATGGTCTTTTAGGTTCTATGTTGTCATGGGATAGAGAAACAATAAGCAACTAAGCAAATATGCCAATTAAATAAACAGAAATTGTGATTATTGTTATGAAGGAAACCGAGAATGTTGTGACAGGAAGATTGAAGTAGGGTAATCAAGGAGGTCCGTTCTGAGGAAATATATTTATACTGGGACTTGAAGGAAAAACCAAGCATGAGAAACCAAACATGAAAAGACCTTAGTTGAGAGCTCCCAGGAGATGTGACAAATAGACACAAAATCCCCAAGAGAAAAGTTTTGTATGACAAGCTCATGGTAGGCAGAATTCTGTGAGATTCTCATTTGGGACTAATCTGGGCACTTCTGGGAAGAGATTTTTCAGACATAATGGAAGTTCCAACTCCTTTAATCTTCAAATACAGAAATAATCTGGGTGGGCTTGATATAATCAGATAAACTCTTTAAAAGTAGTGTTTTCTCTGGCTGGTGGCAGAAATCAGATGGATGAGGTCTTGCTGGCTTTGAGCAAGAAAGCACAAAGGTCATTTTGAACTACTGGTGAAGAGGGAGGCCTCTAGAAGCTGAGAGTGGCCTACAGTCTACAGCAAGAAAAGAGGAACCTGGTCCTAAGAGCACTAGGAAACAAATTCTGCCAACCATCAGTGAGCTCAAAAGAGAAGCACTAGACTCAAATGGGGATCGCAGCCCTGGGTGCCACCTTAATCGCAGCCCGCAAGACTTCAGCAGAACATCCAGATAAATGGTACCTGGACTCTCCACTGATGGAAATATGAGATGATACATATGGGTTGCTTAGTGCCACTAAGTTTGTGGTAATTTGTTACAGCAGCAACAGAAAAACTATTACAAAGAAGCTCTAGATAGGGGCTCTGGGGACGTTCAGTCAGTTAAGCTCTGACTCTTGGTTTTGGGAGGGGAGGAGAGGGAGGGAAAGGGAAGGGAGAGGAGAGGGAGGGGAAAGGAAGGGAGGGGAGAAGGAAGGGAAGGGGAGGAGGGTAAGGGAGAGGAGAGGGCAGGGAGGTAGAGAAGGGGAGGAGACGAAGAAGGAAGGGAAGGGAAAGAAAAAAAAAAGGAAAAGAAAATAGGTTTATATTTGGTCAAGACTGTAGAGCTAACTAACCATGTGCAGGAAATATAGGGGGTGGAAAACATATTAAATAACACCAGGGGGACACATTTAGCCAAATGCAGAATGCTGAAAATTTCCAGAACAAATGATACAGATTATAAAAAAAAAAAATAGTGACATTAAATTACCATAAAAATAGATTTTAGAGATATACTGAACAATTGCAAGATAGACCTTGTTGAGATACCAATTCAAAAATATTACCATACTAAGTTATTTTTTTAGATAATTGCGGAAAAATAAAAGCAGAATGGCTGTAAGATGATACTGAGGGACTATTATGATATTGGTAAGTAAGTTAAATAAAAATATATCTATTAAAGATATTTACTGATATATTTCTGATATAAAATGATATGATACCACATCTATTTACTTATTTGCTGTATAATTAGACAATAATTAAAAGGGAAAAAGTGATGAACTAGAGAGAGTTGTTTTTTTTTAACATTTATTTATTTTGAGAGAGAGACAGCATGAGCAGGGAGGGTCAGAAAGAGGAGAGAGGGAATCCCAAGTAGGCTCCACGCTCAGGGCTGAGCTTAACTCCAGGTTTGACCTGGGGCTTAATCTTACAAACCATGAGATCATGATGTGAGCCAAAATCAAGAATCAGATGCCCAGCTGACTGAGTCACCCAGGCACCCTTTTTCTTCTTCTTCTTCTTCTTTTTTTTTAAATGAGCCTTTTAAAGACATGACAAGATGTTGAGGAAGGTCTTTCACAGACAGTTTATTGTTAGAGAGTTTCAGGAAATTTAAAGTGCCTATAAAGTATAGGCACTCTTGAATGTTTGGGAAAAGTATATCATTTCTACTGCCCTAAAACGACTTTTTCCTCAGGTGAATGAATTTGCTCTTTCAAAAGTCAAAAGCAATCTTAACTCAGTTGTAAACACTCATCTACTCTCTATAGCACTTGGCTTCTGTTTCTCTCTTAGACCCTGAAGCCGGGCATTGGTAAAATTTTTATCCTCCTTCATTTCCTTATCTAACTTGTCACCCTCATAGAACCATCTGCTGTTGTGGCTTTAAGCATTACTGAGGTTTTAGTTTACAAGAATGAATCTAAGAAATTATTTTTCCACCAGAATCTGCTCTACCCTGACTCCATCTTTCCCACCTCTCAGGCAAGAAAGCTCCGAGTTACTAAATAATTCTGTCCTTCCTCTTTTAGCCCCGCATCTAATTTACTGTCAGATATTGCAGTGTTAATTCCAGTGCTTCTCAGATATATTTGTTTTATATATCAAACAAATATTTTAAAAAAAGATCTGTAATTTCTTTGCATTGATATGCATGTAATTATCTGGAAATGCACCTTCCATGGATGTGAAGATTTTATAGAGGGCTCTTGCTTCTGGATTACTTATAATAATCTTAAATGAAACCAGGTCCAGTATCCAAATGTAGAGGTTTTTGAGGCATATATATTAAGACAAGTTTTGTTTATTTTTATTTTTTGTTTCATAAATTTTAGATAATTCTCTGTCCCTGAAAAAGATCTTATTCATAGCTTCATGGTAACTTGGTTATATATTAGGTCTGCAAAAAAATTCTCGATGTTGTCTTTTGGTGTTTGCCAAAGGCTTTTGAGAATAGAAATGCTGATTTAAGGTTTATGCTTTTCTTTACATGGTATGCAACTATGAGGAAAAAAATTACAATTTTGTATCATATTCTTTTTATGATGAAAAATAGAGTTTAATAACAAAGAGAAATTAAAGATCATAACTACATGAAGGAAATGTGTTGTGGGAAAAACTGAGTCACATTTTTTTTTTTTAATGTTTATTTTTGAGAGAGAGAGAAAGAGAGAGAAACAGAATCTGAAGCAGGCTCGAGGCTCTGAGCTGCCAGCACAGAGCCCAACGCAGGGATCGAACTCATAGAACCGTGAGATCATGACCAGGGCCTAAGTCGTTTGCTTAACCGACTGAGCCACCCAGATACCCAAAACTGAGTCACATTTTAAAAATGATTTTCTTGTGCAAAATTTTATAGCAAATAATACCTCATAAATACAAATTTCCTCATAACTTATTATTTTTGAATTTAAAACTACCAGGATAAGCCTGAAGGTTAGCTATCATGTACTATTAGCTGTAGTACAAAACATAAAAATATGTAAAAAGTAGTTTTCAGTTCTTGTAGAATACAAATTTAAATATTTAAATTTAGAAAGCATAATTTCTGTTTTTCATTAAAAAATTAGATTTCGTATACTTTACTGACCATTTTGAGAGAAAACATTTAACCCTTTGTTAAAAAGATCTTTTTGTGAATTATTTACAGTCAAAAAAACCTCCAATAGTTAATGAATATTATAATTATTATTCTTTTTGTAACTTTTTGGATTTTATCTCTGCACACTAATTCTTACTTCTATGTATTTCATGTAAATTAACACCAGATAATTTGTATGACTTTAGGCATTTTAGAATAAATCTGATCTTCAATTTCCTCCACTATAACATGTGAGTAATAATACCTACCCATTGTCATTGTGAGGAATAAACAAATTAATACATGTAAAATCCTTAATATGATTCTTGGTACATAAACTTTCAACAAATACTAGTTGTTATTATATATACTGTGTATATATGTATATATATAAATGATAGAAAATATGTGTCTTGAAGCATGTATACTGATATTTTGAATGTCTATCTTCCCTGCTGGACATAAAACAGAGAGAAGTTCCCACCTATGTCTATTTAATTCATCCCAGAATCTCCTAGCCTAGCAAAGTGTGTGGTGCAGAGAACTCCTAATGACCATTCACCAAGTGGATTAGTGGGTTACAGACCAAATGGGTTAGCGTATGAGAAGACTGAATGACTTAATAAAGAGTTGCCTCTTATTTGCTGTGAATCCAAACCAGTATTACATATTGTTTGATATGTAATTGGTATTATATTTAATTAAATTGATTTAAATTGAGGGTTAATAATTTAAGAATGGTTTCCTATGCTTAGATTTAGACATGTTAAAGAACCCAAAATGCTAATAACTGCATTTCACCGTAATTTTTTCTCATGCAATTTGATGAAAATCTAGAAGGCATTTAAATAGTCACATTCAATGAGTATTTCCTATTTTTGGTAAATATTTGTATTTTCATTATAAAATATATATAAAACAACAATAAAAAAAATTTATGCCATTTATATCAAATATCATTAAGATATATAAAGGATAATATTAGTAAGCTTATGTCTAAGATTTTACATTCATTTTTAATTCCTCGCGTTTAAAATCTTTCCTTTAGGCTTATTGTATTTCCAAGTATCTAATGTTTTGTAAGATTATAACCTAATGACAAAATATCTTTATGAGCCGAGATAGTTTATCTTATATTTACCAAATGTAGGCTTCATTTATCATTTGTGATTACTAATTAATTCTTCAACATTTTTTCTTTTGGTTAACATTAGAAATACATTGTTAAACAAATACTGTCTTTCAAAGGGCAATCCTTTGTATTGTTTTACCTTCAAAATTAATTCAGGTCTCATAAGCAAAATATGTACACATGATATATAAAACCAAGAGCTTTCATTTTCAGCATCATCCACGGTATAGAAGCCTTTTATACAACATGATGCAGTATATGTATGTTTGCAAAGCGAAGATCTGCCAAATATTTATGTCACATTATACAGGGTTATCTGATTGTGTAATGGAAAAACCCTGTCATAGCACATAACATCAGTGCTAGTTTCAAATTGCTGTGAGAACCCAACTTCTGAATCTCTTGATTTATGTAGGCTTCAGCATCTCAGCTTAACACTGATAGAACGTTGTTACATGTAGGCTGACATGCATGTGATCTGTTAATGAGAGTGTGTGTGTGAATACACACGTATGTGCTCGCATATATAAAAGCCTAAGATCCACATGCAGCCCTGTATAGCCATGAAAAGCCATGTGTGCATTATCACCAGCAATTTCAGGGAAGATAGTCTTATAAGAGAACTTGGATCCTAAGGTAGGTATTCAAGCTAAAATAACATGAGTCAAAGAGAAGAATAGCCTCATACGCTGTTTTTACATGTGGAATAGATTAATTTTAGTAAGTTGGCAACAAACGCATTCTTGTAATCAACTGTCAATCCACTAAATTTTTATTAGCTTCATTAGAATTTGGCTTCAATTAGGATCCTCTGAGGGGAAGAAAGCCATAGGCCCCCAAAACTCAATTTTCGATCAAATATTTCAATATGTTCTAAAATTTAAACTAAAAACTGTATTTCATTGATTGAATATGCCCTTGAATTAGAAATGCAATTTGTGAATCAGAGCCACATGCTGCATTCTCCATCCAGTTACCAGCAAAGTAGCAATAAAGCATTATAGCATTATATTAAATCAATTTTTCCTCAGGCAAATTTGTCATCATTTAAGTTCTGTTTCTAAATGCCAATATGGACATGGCAGAGAAGGGGAAAGAATTGTGTTTCTGTTTGGATTTTTATTTTAAATGATTTGCTCATAGATCTGAAAAGCAAAATCTGTTCCACTACTCTGAAAAAGTAATAACCTCAGGCTAATTTCTAAAGGAAATGAAATTTGGTTAGTGCAAAGCAGACTAAAGCTCGGATTTTTCATAAAGGCTTTGTTTACACAGTTTATTTCAACAAATATTTCCTGAGAGCCCACTGGGGGTAAGACTGCCCAAGTAGAGTCAGATCCAGGAGAACCCACTAAAGAAGTGAAGAAGGGAGGAGAGACAGTTCTGAAAGGGTAAAATTGTAAAAACAAACAAACAAACAAACAAACAAACAAACATACTTCTGAAGACTAAGAATTTGTGATTTTATTTTTTATTTTAAGTTTATTTATTTATTTTGAGAGGGAGAGTGAGAGAGAGCACACACATGTGAGCATGGGGCAGGGGGTAGAGACAGAGAATCCCAAGCAGGCTCCATGATGTGGGCACAGAGCCCTATGTGGGGCTCAATTCCACGAACCATGCGATAATGATCTGAGCGAAATCAAGAGTCAGTCACTTAACCAATGGAGCCACCCAGGTGCCCCAAAAGTTGTGATTTTAAAAATCACTGTGCAATGGTTCTCAAACTTTTATGTGTCTTAGAACTAACTGTAGGACTTAAAAAGATACAGAGACCCAAACCCTATTCTCTTGAAGGAGATAATGTATAATGTCATGACTATAGTTAATACTGCTCTGGGGTATGCAGGAAAGTTATTAAGAGAGCAAATCCTGAGAGTTCTTATCACAAGGAGAATTTTTTTTTCCTTTTCTTCTTCCTTTTCTGCCTCAACTTAATACAGATTATCTAAAAAAAAAAAAAAAAAAAAAAAAAAAACCTATAGATGACATCATACTAAGTGTGAGGAACTTGAAGATGTTTTTCACTGAGAACAGGTACAATGCAAGAATGTGTACTCTTAACCACTCATTTTCAACACCATACTGATAGACACATGTCATTATACATTTGTCCCAATCTGAAGATTGTACAACACCAAGAGTGAACCCTGAGGTAACATATGTATTTTGACTGATTATGATGTATCAATGGAGGTTTATCCTTGGTTACAAATGTACCATTCTGGTGAGTGATGTTGATAATGGGGGAGACTGTACCCATGTGAGGCAGGGGATATATGGGAAATCTGGGTACCTTACTCTCCATTTTGTTGTCAACCTAAACTGGTGCTAATATTTTTTTCTTTACAAAAGCAGAATAAAAGGTCATAACTGGAATAAAATCCTTTTATTAGTGATTTTTCTGAAATGTATTTCTTTCCTTCTGTGGTCATTGAGAAAAAAATGTTCTAAAACTTGTTTGCAAATAAGACAAATGTAAATTGTTTGATTTCCAAAAAACTAGATGTTATAAATAATATAGGGTTTTTCTAAATTTAAAATAACTTTGGATTTTTGGGGTGACTGGGTGGCTAAGTTGGTTAAGCGTCTGACTCTTGATTTTGGCTCAAGTCATGATCTGACGGTTCCTGAGATTGAGCCTGGTGCTTTGTGCTCTGTGCTGTCAGCTGCTTGGGATTCTCGCCTCCCTCTACCCTTCCTCCAGCTCATGCTCGCTTGTGCACGTGCGTGCTTGCTCTTTTAAAATAAATAAATAAACACTTAAAAGAAAATGTCGCACTGGGAGAACAAGTAATAATCAAGGTAGTGGTGCAATTCACAGTGTACTCAATCTAGTTAGAAGAGTATAAAAGTGTAGAAGTGTTTAGATTGAATAGATTATAGACGAATATCTGGAAGCTGAATAGCATGCATTTATTGTGTTTTAGTGTTGAGTTACTATAATGTAAACCTTCCTTTTTCTGAAAAAAAAGTGTCATTGAAAATTCTTCATAAAATATAAATTATTGTGAATACGTATATAAAATAAGAGTTATATGTCCTCATAAGATGATGTCCTTGTTTCTAAAACCTTAAAGGCATAATTTATTCATTTGATAGTATTGTGGCTGTTGATTATTCATAATTTCTATGTGTAACTGACTAGGTAAGTTTCATAATTAGCATTGACTTCCAAACAACACACTTCCAGCTCTAAACTCTAAATTGTAATGTGTTATGTAGAGAGCATTTTTCTGGAAGAGACATTTTCAGTTTCAGCCTTTTTCACACCTTGTAAATGGCAAGAAGGATACCCAATAGATATGCTAGAACGTAGCTTTGGTGGTATAATCAGCACTCAATTTGTTGCTGGCTTATTAGAGAAATAAGCCTGTACAGATGGAGTAGCAATATTTCTTAATCAAACCAGATTGGGGAAAATGAAATTTGGCTGATGATCAGAACTAGTGGAAGAAGGGTTCTTATTAATTAGTCCAGATGGAGACCAATAATAGCAATATTGTAGAAAAAAGTTAAATTAAATTGATGGCTGTTAATTAGCATTAACTAAGTGCTTCTGAGATTAGAAACTTTTCTAAAAAGTTCACTTCTCAAAATTAAGTTCTTCTTTGATGTTGGCCCTATTTTTTTTTCTCAAATGTCATGGTACTAAACTATTAAATTTTATTCAAAGGTGGTAGCCAAGATGGAGTAATTTATTTATTTTTTAAATATATTTTAAAATATGAATTAAAATATGAATTAAGTTTGTACTGGGTACCAGGTACCTAGAGACAATGTTAACATAAATATCTTGTAGGAGGTCAGGATCTTAGGTGACAGCAAATTTCAGGAGGGAGAGAGTTTAGAATACTTAAAAAAAATCATTCATTTACATGTTATTTTTAAAACATGATAAATATATGCTATGCATATTATATATTAGCTTACCCAAGACATGGCTTGGTGTCTATAGCAAAATACTTATACAAGTCTAATTTGTTCATCAAATTGTACGTTTGTTCCTTCTCCTTCTCCCTCCCTTCCATTCTTCTTCCCTCCCTCCCTTTCTTCCTTCTTTCCTTCCTTTTCTCTTTCTTTCTGTTTATTTAACTTTTAGAAGGACACTGAGTACCTACAAGATGAAGGAAAGATTTCTTGAAGTCACTACACTCACAGCCAGAGTTCTTTGAGAAACATAGGATAGCAAGTCTGGCAAGTAAGGTCTTATTTCTTTGAAATTGAAAGTTGCCAATTTCACCCACTGACTAAAAATTTTCAGTTTAAAAATAATGAGATAGCAGACTGACTTCCAGTAAGACAGTGTGGGGAGTTCTGACTCACCAGTGAAACTGGTGAAAATTATCTAAAAAACTCAACCATTTAAAGCCTGTGGAAATGGTACTTAAAGTAAACAGCAAGTGAAGAAAGATCTATTCAAGAAAATCTATGAGAATCCAATAAAAAAAAAAAAAAAGACTATAGTATTGGGCCCAAGACCACTCTACCTCCCACTCCAGGCTGAGCAAGGTACAGACTCTAATCCAGATGACTGTGGCCAACAATACCAGGTTCTCTCTCCCCTAAACTCTCAAAGGGCTTTCTTCCTGGGAGGAACATGACTTCAGCATTTCTCATTTTTCCCCAGCTACCTGTCACTGAGGCAAAGTCCTGGGCAAATTGTTGAGAGAGGGTGGCACACTTCTTTCATCCAGATCCAACTCATGATATGGAGACCCTACCTTGGGCATTGTGCACCGAGAATGCTGGGGTCTCCTTTGCTGTTGCCCTATCCCATGTTTATTTTTGCCCCAAACCTCTGAGTATCGCACACGTAGTGGATGCTCAGTAAATGTTTAGTAGAAAGAAATGGGTTAGAGAAGAAAAATATTGAGACATAAAGAGGCCTACAGTGAACATTTGAGTAGCAACCAAAGCTTGTATGCCAAGTGTCAACATCAGTAGGATATAACATAGAGACGATGTTTGAATCCAATTTAAAATTTGTTCTGGAAGAAAGGGCCAATTGGATAGTCAACTACAGTTTATTTTTTCAACATTGTGACAGAATTGATGGTCTAGTGAGCCTTTAAAATGCCATTTTAACAATCAAAGTAGTTCTTGGCTTTTCTTTTATTGCATACAATTTTGATTTACTAAGCTGAATCCTGTAGTTCTAAGTAGAAAGCTTTATGAACAGAACTACTCCCTTTGGCGTTTATATTCTCTTCTGGTAACAGGTGCTTTTATTTCATTTCAAAGAACAAACTTTCCCCTATAAATCAATAGAGCATTTCTTCCTTTCTCATTACATGTCAGCTTCCGGTTTTACTACACTTTATTGGATTACACTTAGCATGGGCGCCAAACATATTTATAGTATTGGTGGATCAGTTCACATGATTTGTTTATTCTTTTTTCCCTTAATGAGACAAGTGCAGTGCATATTCTTTTTTAAAACTGACAGTAAAAGTAATTTCAAGTGACTTATCAAAGACCTCACATCTTTACCAAGTTTTCAATTTTATCTAAAAGAACCAGATGATTTTAACATGCAATTTCCACATTAACTTACTATATATCTCGTGAACCTAATTTGCCATCCTTATGAAAAATGAGAGACACACACTAAGTAGGACATGGCTTGTTTGATTGCCTTGGAGACAGCCTGTTCTGCACTAATTAAATCATGCTTAACATGTTGCATTGGTAACTGAAGTTCTTGAAAAATGCCCTTACTCTTAGAAACATTCATACTGTGAGCTTTAATCAGAAGGCATCTTAGTACCGAGTGATGGAGCTTAGAAACATCCTCATAAGTTAGATAATTGTGCTCTTCTATTTTTCAATAATGAAAATCTGAGATTTATGATGTATGCCTCAGGGATTTGGAGGGCACAAAGAAGTTACATATAACTTATTACAAAGTATTTTTTAATCCATCATTTCTAAATAATTTTGTTTGAGAATTCAGTTGCTAAAAAAGATAATCCATATTTGACAAACCCATGTTATAATATTTATAATGAAGTGAACTAAAGAAGACCTTTGCAAGGCAACATATGCTAACACCATCAGTGCGTGACCGTCCCTAGTGCTTCCTGATCTATTTCTCTTCATGGCCTACCTAGCAAATGAAAGTAGTATTTGCAGGGCACATATGGTTAACTGGCAAACCTGATGTTTGAAGGCAAAAAGCTGCTGGTTGCTAAGAGGGGGAGGGTACTCTGCTCTCCAACATATATGCTTGAGTGGAGTGTAGCTATGATTATATATGTATATATATACATATATATATATATATATATATATATATGCAAGATACAATGAGTATATATAATTTTCACAAATCATCTGACTTCATTTAGACTTTTTTCCATTATGATTTATTTTTTTGTTCTCTTAGAATTCACTATCACTACCAAGTTCTTCTCATATTCATTACTTTTCATTATCTCCTGTATCCCCATAGTCTTTGAACTCAGGTGTAGCATTTTTGTTTCTATTTATGTAAAACTTTGCAAAATGTGCTGTTTCTTCTATTAGCCTTTTAAGATATCTCCTTGAATTTGGTTGATAAAGAATTTGGGTCAGTGAATAGTGGGGAAAGGTTATTGTTATCTTCCTCATGGTGTCATGATCGAAGTCCAGGTAGCATTAAAAAGATCCAGGTAGAGGACCTGCCCTCCATAGTCAAGGAAGAAGAAATTAATTAGAACCCTCTAAACATGGGAGCCAATTATATAAATCTAAGCAAAGGAAAATAGGGACAATGATTAGAAAAGCAGGGTTTTCTGTTCTTTCAACTGGAATTCAAGATCTTATTATCAAAATGAAGAATGAATAGTAAAGAGTTAAGGCAGCCAAAGCCATAATTAGTTCAAGAAAGTAGACTTCAAAGGCTGGAATCCCATCTCTAAATAAAAATAGTATGAACTTGAGCCTCAAAAAAAGAAACTTAGACAGTGTATGATTGGTGTCCCCAAATCAAAGCAGCACCAGCAGCAAGGATGAGACAATTCTGATGTGGAGGACTAATGAATGATGTACGTCCTGTTCTATTCCACATGTTATGCTGTGATAGGCACATAGTTTGGTGACAACACTGAGTATACTAATGGCTAAGCACAAGCTTATTTGAAAAGGTCTGACAGAGAGAGACCAGAGATTCATGTTAGGAATTACACAATTACCTGGTTGCTGACTTAGAGCGGTGTAACCCAGTTGATCTAGGTTGGCCTTTGAGACTCCATGGGGGGGGCAAAGGATTGGTAAGATTTTTTTTTTCATTTGTTTTCTTCCTGAAATCACTAGTTGTTTAAAAAAAATGCTGTCCTGGTTATTGAATGCAGAATATTTTGCATATTTGTGCATAAGAAGTCAATATTCCAAATTGTAACTTAAACTACTTAGAAAAAGAAAAAAAAACTCCTTTGTTACTTCCATTTATAAAATATAAATAATATATTAAATATCAGCAGATAAAGATGTACAAATATAAAGAATAATAAATCTTTTTCAAGTTCATGGCCCATGACATGGAAATGTATCTGTTTCTATTCCTAGTTGATCATCTACCTACCTATGGATCAGCATTTGTATTTCCCAAGCCGTTTCCAATGAATAGAATCTCTTTATTCACCATTGAAATTTACATGATTTAGACAGATTAAATGAAAAGAGTAGAGGACATGAAAAAGGAAACCAAGACTTTACAGTGTTTTTAATTTTTTTTTTAAATAGAAGACTGATGAATCATAGACTGTCTATCTTCATGAATAGAAAATAAACTATAAAAGGTTACTCTTTTACTTAATAAATAACTCAAAATTAGTTAATTGTCAAAGCTTAGTTTGAAAGAAATTCAATCTCAAGAGAAATCACTCAACAATTTTCAAATATGAAAACTTGCCTTTCATATTTAGCTCTAATGATTCTAATGATTAGACTCTGTCTTAATAAGTTTTCATTTTCTTCTCTCCCTCTCCTGTCTCTCCTTCTCTTTGCCTCTCTGTCTCTCCATGTACAATTATGTATAAGTGTGTGCATGTTTATGTGTGTGTGTGTGTGTGTGTATACAAATATATTATTATCTCCCTACATTTTCAATTGTTTACTTTCTGGAGCTGTTCATTAAATAAAAATATAATTACTCTGTTAGAGCTCCAATCAGTGTATTTAAAATATTATAGAATTCTAAGAATATACAATTTTAAGATAGGCAACTTAAAATATATATTCTTAGAGGAAAAACAATGGAAATTGAGCAGATATAAAATGGCTTTTTCATTGTTTCAATTATTATCATCATCTTAAAGCCTGTATTATTTTGTTATTTTTATTCAAATACTTAGATTAATAATAAAATAACTGCCACAGTGTGAATATTTTTGTGAACAAGTGCTTTGTGCAAAAGAACCAGTTCACTTACATACATGTGTGGTTTTATTTGTACATTTTGAGAAGCCTAGACACTGTAAGTAATTGATGCCAAGGCACTTTTTGCTTATAGCAGCACTATCAGCAATAGCTAAATTCTGGAAAAGAACCCAAATGTCCATCAATTCATGAATGGATAAAGATGTGGGGAAAGTGGGTGATGGGCATTGAGGAAGGCACCTGTTGGGATGAGCACTGGGTGTTGTATAGAAACCAATTTGACAATAAATTTCATATTAAAAAAAGATGTGAGGTTATACACACACACACACACACACACACACACACACACATATATCATGGAATATTACTTGGTCATCAAAAAGAATGAAATCTTGCCATTTGCAATGACATGGATGGAACTAGATTACATTATGCTAAGCAAAATAAGTCAGAGAATGACAAATATCATATGATTTCACTCATATGTGGAATTTAAGAAACAAAACAAATGACATAGAGAAAAGGAAGGAAAAAATAAGACAAAAATAGAGAGGAAGGCAAACCACAAGAGACTCTGAACTATAGAGAACAAACTGAGGATTGCTGGAGGGGAGGTGGGCAGAGGGATAGCTACATGGGTGATGGGCATTAAGGGGGCACTTGTGATGAGCACTGGGTATCATATGTAAGTGATGAGTCACTAAATTCTACTCCTAAAATCAATACTACATTATGTGTTAAGTAACTTTAATTTAAATAAAATCTTGGAAGCGAAAACAATGTAGAAAGAAAGAAAGAAAGAAAGAAAGAAAGCAAGCAGTCCCCACTTATTTGCAGTTATGCTGTCCCTGGTTTCAGTTACCCATGGGCAACCACTATCCTGAAGCAGATGACATTCCTTCTGACACATGGTCAGAGGCCAACAGCAATGCTGTTGTCACAACATCTGCATCATTCACCTCACTTCACCCCCTTCTGCTTTACCCATGGGTATGTGTATATCCTGGAAAAGGTATATTGACAATAACTTTTAAATAAACAATCTTGTCTCTATGTCCTTGGGGTTTGGAATGAGTACATGTTGGTGGATTCTGGAAATTTGGGATGGATTGAGAAAAATCAAATAAAGGATAGGAGTGAGTGGAAGTGGGAGAAGAGACAAAACATTCTATAAATGTTGCCTCCTGGAAAGAAGGAGTCTGTGCTGCATAGACCATGTATGCATTGTCTCAAGATGGGCAGATGGAATCCTGAAATCAAACAGCTACTATATAGGGACCTGGAAACAACCAAGCAAAAGGGGATAAAAGACCAGGTACTTAAGAAACTGGACATCCTTATGTGAAATGCAAGCCCAAACTGGGCTGAGCCAAATGCTGATTCCAGGCTACTAGTAATTGTAAGGGAATTTTGCCAGCGTGTCCCAGCTAGTCTGTCTCCCTCTTACACATTTCTCACCTATGTTTCCTAGCCACCTCTAGAAATCCTCTAGAATCTCAAATGGACTGACAAACCAGACAGACCTGGCAGCTTCCATTCCTCTCCAACTGTCCTAAATTCCTGTCTTTGAAGAAATGCTGGGGACTTGAAAACATAAAACCTGATACTCTCTGCTGTAGCTGAGTTCTGATTTCTAAGATTTAAGGTAATAGCAAAATGTTATTGGTAATGATGATGATGAGGAGGAGGATGATAAAAGAATAAACAGGAAGCTTGTCATTAAAAGAGTCCTTGAAGCTAGAATTATTTGTACAGCATCTCATTCTATGTATTACATCCTTAGTGACAGAATTTGGCAGAACAAGGTTTAGAGAATGTGTTAGCTAAGTGATATACTATGGGAATAAGCTTAGTTTCTGAAGATTTCAACCTGGGTGGCTTCTATTTCACTTAGAATTTATTGCTTTAGATTTTACTCTAGAGCATCCTTAAAGGGTCATGTGGTTTTTGATGTAAAACAGAGATCTCTTGTATAACAATCCTAAAGAGGTTATCAATAGTCTGCCAAAATTTAACTCATTTTAATTTACCACAGATGAAATTTTTTTTGAGACCAAATCCATCTATTTACAGTTTCTATCCACCAGTTATAGGTTTTTCTTCTGAAATTAGACAGAATAAGTCCCAAATGATATCCTTTCAAATATTTTAAACTTTTCTTATCATGCCGCTGATCTAACACTGCCCCCATATACCATTACATGCACACACACACACACACACACACACACGTGCTGCTTCTTCAAGCTAAGCAGGACAGAGGCTCCAACTGTTCAATGATCATGTTTAATTGCTTTTAAATATTCTCAAAATCCTCAATGTTTAACTAAACCTATTTTCATATGTTACAGAATGGAATAAGATATTAAATAGAGTATTCTTTGTCTTTATGTAGTTATGTTATACTGTTTCGTATCACACTTACAGTCAACTAATCCTTTGCCTCTGTTCTCCATCTTTTTCTCTACATGAAAACTTTTCCTAACCATATCCAACATCTCTTTAGGATCTTGCCTGACCAACCTATTGTAAACCTTACAATATTTCTCTTTATGACATTCTTTTTTATTTATTTATTTATTTATTTATTTTTTAAATTTATTTTTAGAGATAGAAAGCAAATGTGAGTGGAGTCAAGAGAAAGAATCTTCAGCAGACTCCATGCACAGCATGGAACCCAACCTGGGGCTCAATCCCACAACCCTTCAATCATGACCTAATCTGAAATCAAGAGTCAGACGCTTAACCAACTAAGCCACTGAGATGCCCCTTTATGACATTCTTTCAAGCATTTACTTGTGGTTCAATATCCTACAACACTGTATTATAATTCAACATATTTTCGTTAGAATATTTGGTGCCTTTCTCCAAACTCAATTTTTTTTTGTCTTTTTTCCTGTGAAAATTGATTTGATTGGCTAAAAAAACAAGCCTGAAGATCAGAGGAGCTCCTGGACTTATTGAAGCTTGAATATTGTGCTCTCAAATCATAGTAGAAGGTTTCTATAGTCTTTTTAAATATTTATTTATTTTTGAGAGAGGGAGCATGAGCAGGGAGTACAGATAGAGAAGAGGACAAATGATCCAAAGTGGGCTTTGCACTGACAGCAGAGAGCCCAAGGCAGGGTTTGAACTCACAAACTGAAAGATCATCACCTGAGCTGAAGTCAGACATTCAACCAACTGAGCCACCCAGGCACCCCAAAGGTTTCTACAGGTAAGAACAAATAGCTAAACATTGCTTTTGAGAAACTGGCACATTAAATATTATGATGTTCCTCCAGATAAAAGAACATGACATTACCCTGAATTAGTACGAGAAAAAAAAATCCAATCCTAATCAAACCAGTAGACCCAACTACCAATAGCAGAAGTAATATGGGAGACGAAACACTATATTATTATAGCAAAATCCAGATAGTGACAAACTTTAAAAGACAAACCAATATATGATATAAAAAGATGTGGGTAGGAGATATAATGTGAGTCCTGAAACCGTAAAAGCACACAGGCAGTAATTTCTCTGACATCAGCTGTAACAACATTTTTCTAGATGTGTCTGCTGAGGCAAGGGAAACAAAAGCAAAAATAAATTATTGGGACTTCTGCACAGCAAAGGAAATAATCAACAAAACTAAAAGACAACCTAGTGAATGGGAGATGATATTTTCAAATGAAATATCCAATAAAGGGTTAGTATCTAAAATATAGGAAGAACTTATACACCTCAACACCAAAAAACAAGCAATCCAATTAAAAAATGGGCAAAAGACATAAACAGATATTTTTCCAAGGAAGATATACAAAGATGTTCAACATCACTCATCATCAGAAAAATGCAAATCAAAACCACAATGTGATATCACCTCACACCTGTCAGAATGGCTAAAATGAAAAGCACAAGAAACAACAAGTGTTGGCCAGGCTGTGGAGAAAAAAAAGAACCCTCTTGCATTGTTGGTGGGAATGCAAATTGGTGCAGCCATTGTGGAAAACAGTATGGAAGTTCCTCAAAAAATTAAAAAATAGAACTCTATGATCAAAGAATCACACTACTGAGTATTTGTACAAAGAATAAAATAAACACTAATTCAAAGGGATACATGCACCCCTATGTTTATTGCCTCATTATTTACAATAGCCAAATTATAGAAGCAGCCCAAGTGTCCACTGATAGATGAATGCATAAAGAAGATGTAGTATACACATACACATAGACACACACACACAAACACACATACACATAGTGGAATATTAGCCATAAAAAATAACAAAATCTTGTCATTTGCAACAACACGGATGGCTTGACAGGGTATAATGCCAAATGAAATAAATCAGTCAGAGAAGGACAAATATCATATGATTTCACTCATATGGGGAATTTAAGAAACAGAACAAGTGAACAAAACAAAAGACAAACCAAAAGACATACCGTTAACTATAGAGAATAAACTGATGGTTAATAGAAGGGAGGCAGGTGGGGGGAAGGGTAAGATAGGGGAAGAGGATTAAGAGTACATTTACCTTGATGAGCACTGAGTAATGTACAGAATTGTTGAATCACTATATTGTACACCTTAACCTAACATAACACTGTATGCTAACTATACTGGAATTTTTTAAAAAGACTGTTTCTCTCTCTCAAAAATAAACATTAATTTTTTTTTTAAATGGAGGAGGCACCTGAGTGGCTCAGTCAGTTAAGCATCTGACTTTGGCTTAGGTCATGATCTCAGTTTATGATTTGAGACCCACATCAGGCTCTGTGCTAACAGCTCAGATCCTGGAGCCTGCTTCGGATTCTGTCTTCCCTTCTCTCTGCTCCTCCTCCACTTGTGTTCCGTCTCTGTCTCTCTCCCTCTAAAATAAGTAAACATTAAAAAAAACTTTAAAAAACTTATGGGCAGGAAATCTATACATTAAAATTTGAAAACATTTACTTCATTTTTAAATTGGAAATTTGAACACTATTGAATGTTTAATGACATAAAGAAATTATTGTTTTTATTTGTGGTAATTGGTGGATACATTTTTAATAAGAGGTCTTATTTTTTAAAGCATAATGAAGTATCTACAGATAAAAAGATACAACTCTTGGGACTGACTTCAAAAGAAGCCATGAAGGGAGATTATGTGTGTAGAAATGACACAAGATTGGAAGTGAATTGACAATATTAAAACTGATTGATAGGTGTATGGTAGCTGTTTGTGGTATTCTGTGTATTTTTGTATATGTTGATGATTCCCATAAAAATGTTATACATGTAAGATGTTTTTTAAAGTATCTTTTGGCTGAATGTCTGATGTAAAGGTGTACGTGCACATGCACACATGCACACACACACACATACACATACATACACACACATACATAAAGCATTACATAAGAAACATCATTTTTAATTTATGATTCTAAAGCATTCTATTCCTACCACTAAATGGTTCAGGCAATATTTAGAAAAATAACTGAAATTGAAATGCAATACTAAAATGCTGGAATAAGTGCTGGAGTGTATAAAATGAGAATTCTATAAAATACCTGTCTTTCACAAATTTCACAGAATAATAAAGAAGGCAGATAAGCAAATACCCACAAAACAACAGGATTATTATGCTAATATATGCAAAGCAATTGTGCTATGGAAACAATAAGAAAATCATGACTCATTCTACCTACTTGGATAAAACATGAAATACTTGGAAAAAAGGATAAATGAAGAAGACAAAAAAGCGGATGGGCACTTGATATTGACAATTTCTGAATAATGTGCCAAAAAATGTGAAGTTTTAAACATGCAGGGAAGTCTTAGAGTTTTGTATTGCAGCAAACTATCTTGAAAAATAATAAGTTAAAACAGTCTAGTGATTTTGTTGGACATGAATGGGAAAGGGAAGGATTTGAGAGGGCTTGGTTGGAAGTCTGTACACAATTTGTATGTAACACTGGATCATTTTTTGTAGAGGAGAGGTTGTTGGTAAAGTGCCGTATATAGTAAGAGCTGCATAATGCATGTCTACCAGACTGAAAGATAAGATAAACCTGACCCTATTAAATTTCTCTGTGGAGTAATAAATTTGAAATTAATAATCTTTCTACTTATGTGTTAATATAATTATAACCACTCAAATTTAACTAATCTATGCCTTAGTATGTTAAAAATTTTATATAGAGAGAAATGTTTCTTATTTTGTAACATTATAGTTGATAACTATGCCAAACAAACCTCTATGTTCTATTTTAAAATTAATAACTAGTTTTGTTTTTTCCAAAACTGAAATTGTTAGAAAATTTTTTTTCTAAAAAATTTCTTCAAAAAATTATTAGTAATCCGTATTAGTTGATTACAGGATAAGCCCCAGCTGCAAAGATATTCCAAATTTCAGTGGGTTATGGAAGATGGAAATTCATTTCCCTCTCATATGGCAATTTAATGGTAGGCAGGTATCCGGGAGTAGTAAATGCCTCTATCAATCTCTCTCTGCCATTAACATGGGAGCCCAACATGACCGCTCCAGTTCAGCCATCTTCAACTTAGTGAAAAGAAGGTAAGAAACTTGAGGAGCTATGCCTGTTTGTTTTAAAGCAAAACCTGGAAGTAAGTGGTGTATGTTTTTTTAAATTCATATTCCTTCCCTTCCTAAAATGTAAATAGTGCTTATCATGTTCAGGTATTATTTTAAGCCATTAAAGATTTCACAGATGAAAACATGAAGCATATTACATTTGAATGGCCATAACTAGTTGCAAAGGAAGCTGAGAAATACCTTTAGTCCACCTAAAACTCCATTACTATGGAAGAAGGTATAAACAAACACTGAGGAACTACTAAAAGTTTTTTATATGGAGTAAAAAAAATTACAGGAAAAAGAAAAAAAATAAAGAGTGAGGCCGAAGAGATGCCTTAGTTAATTAAAGACAGAAAACAGAGCACCTGAAGTGTGTGGCAATAGTTTGCAAAGGTTCCTCCTGTTCCTTTAAAATTTAGTCCTGGAGTATTTTATTTCATCGATAGTATATTATTCAGCTGACCTAAAGATTGAAGAAAAATGAATAGGTGACAAATTATTTTTTTCTGTTATTAACATATTTTTCTCCTTTAAGGTAGAAGACAAAATTCATAATAATTTATTGATAATTCCTTAAAAATATTCATGGATGTTAATTATTCAATTTCTTTTTCAAAATATTTTAATAGGACTGAAGTACAACAAAAAGTAAGTATTTTTCTTATTCTAGAATTTAGTCAAATTCAATGTGGGGTGGGGGATAAATCTAAATAGAAAATTATTTGTGATCTTTTCAAATTTTATAGTATAAAAGAAAATTAGCTTGACTACAATGAACATAAATGTACATAAGCCTGAAAATTAAAAAACATCCTAAAGGGTTTGCCTATAGAATACAGCTTTTAGGACTAAACTGTAAAACTCATTTGATTGAGTGTGCTTACGTCTAGGAGCAGATAGACCAAGAGGAGGAAAAGAGAGCTATCAAATTGCAAATAACTGCCAACTTTATGGCAGTGTTTTGTGAGAGGCTGTTTTTTAATCACCATCCCCTGTCCTGACACTGAGTGTACAAATTACTCAAAATATTCAACTATTTCTGCCTTTCAGTTAAATAGATATGAAACACATAGAATGGAAATAAAGACAGGCTTTGAACTTTTGATACTTCATGTGAACCTCTAATTTAAACATACATTTCTCAGCTGTTAGTTCTCACTTCAGTTTCAGAAGAATATTTTTGACCTAACCTCCCTACCAATTTCTGTTACATGAAGCGAGTAAGTATATTCCCCCTTGGGACCCTTGAAAAATGACTTAATTTGACAAAGAAATAATTTCTTTTCTCTTCCTCTCTCTCACTCTCTCTCTTTTTGACTATGAGCCAGCGTTAAACTTGAAAAATGATACTGTACCCTTATATCAGCAGACTTCCCAAAGCTAAATAACTAGAAAAGTTTACGCTAAATAAACTACTTAAGACGCTCGAAGATTCCTTTATGGTACTTTTAGCTGTCTAATTAGGCAGGTACAGTAAATCCTGGTGTGCAATAACAAGAAGCTACAATAATTCAGATGTCTGTTTTTTTGGCTTATAAAATATTAGCCCTACATTGTCCTTAGGGCATCATAAGTTGAATTTAGAACTTTATATATATATCTCAGATCATTCTGACATGTTATGGCACAGAGTAAAATGCCAGTTTTTAGCTACAGTAATTTGCTTGCCTATAAAAGAAGAAAAAAGCAAACATAAAAGATATGTTTGGTGTCTGATTATTCTTTTCCTTTACTTTTATCTGTTACCAATATAGATAAGAATTATTTATTCTTAAATTAAAAAAAAAAACCTTTTCATGTTTATTCATTTTTGAGTGACAGAGAGAACAGAGCATGAGCCGAGGATGCGCAGAGAGAGAGGGAGACAGAATCTGGAGCAGGCACGAGGCTCTGAGCTGCCAGCACAGAGCCTGACGTGTGGCTCCAACCCACTGACCGCAAGATCATGACCTGAGCCGAAGCCAGACGCTCAACCAACTGAGCCACCCAGGAGCCCTTATTTATTCTTAAAGGGGAAATAATAAACGCTTGGAAAACTTCATTGACATGAGTTTGCAATTTCTACAGCCTCTACAGCAATTTCTACAAACTTTTGGTTTTTGTCAGAGAACAACCTCTCCATCCTCTGAATGACACAAAGCAACTTGTTTTAGTTGATCTTTCTTCTTTTCAGATTTCCAGCCTATGAAAGCAAAATTGTCCAAATGCAGAAAATAAATTTGCATGCAATAAATATTAGTAAAAATTCTGGATATTTTGATTAGGCATTTACTTTTTACACTTGTTTTGCTGTTGACCTATTTTCTGTCTATGTACTGTACATCTGATTTAATATCCTTCTGTATCATTCATACACATCTCATCTTTGGTCATTTTCTTTCTTTTCCCTTTTTTTGTGATGTTTATTTTATTTTTGAGACAGAGAGCATGAGTTGAAGAGATGCAGAGAAAGAAGGAGACAAAGGATCCAAAAGGGACTGCACACTGACAACAGAGAGCCTGTGGAGCTCGAACTCAGGACTGTGAGGTCATGACCTGAGCTGAGTTTGGATGCTCAACCTAATGAGCCACCCACGGGCCCCATCATCTTTGGTCATTTTCAACGGAGATTTAAAAAGAATCAATATGGAGTAAGGAAAAGTCCTATGATCCTTAAGCTCTAATCCAATAATTCCTAAAAATTTTTTCTTAAATTGCCACAAATCTTCAGAAGTAACAAATTCAATTTAACAACTCGTGATGGTATTTATTTATATATATATACATAAAATAGAATGGAATAGTAAAAAAAGTTCATCACAAATGGTAAAAGTAAATGGAGTTTTAGGAAACTTTTGTTTTGGTTTATATATACGTGCATCCTGGGTAAAATGTTACTTCTTTCTTTAAGTCTGATAAAACTAAACTAGGTAATAAAGTTCAGAGGCCCTTCAGCACACTCAGGTTGCTCTCTGATCCCAGCTAGCCCCTTTCCAGCTCGCCAGAGAGAATATAAAAGCCTCAATCTGAAAATCACTGCTCTGGTAACCTGGTAAAAATAAAGACTACAATTTCCTCCCAGGAGAATAACAGACCCAGCCTCCAGGCAGCCCAGGATAATTGTTGCAAGATTCCATACCTGAATGAAGAAATCATAATAAATAATCCACAGACTTGGTTTGTTTTATGACTTGAAACAGCAGCTTCTACCAGCTTTCCTTCAAAAACACACACATGAATAAAATGAAAAAGTCAAAAACAACATCAGTATCAGAAACTGAGTCTGTTGAATAAAGTAATGCCCGAATCTGGGAGAGTGCTCCATTAACTACAAAGCAGAGAAAGTTTCTGAGAAAAAATTGTCTTAAGTTTCAGAAAAAAAAGTCTTAGAGGAATGTTATTCTTAACCAGAAAATTTGGCATCCAGTTTGCTATTCATTTTGATTGCCTTCTGACATTTTTAGAAAGCCAGAGTAATTAACTATTAATAGCTGACATTTAATAAACAACTAATGTGTGTGGTGGCATACACTTCATATGAGTTCATATCATCTCCCTTTTGTCAATGAGGAAGCCGGGCACAGAGTATTAACTAACTTGGCCAAAGTTCTACTATTGTAAGTAATGGAAGCAATCTTTGATTCCACTACTCTGACCCTTAGTCTGCTTGTCAAATCATTATAGTACATTGCCACTGAATATTATTTTGAAAACCATCCATTTTTAGTACCCAAAGTAAATTTCTGGAAAAGGTTTAATATTTCCAATGAGCTTCAAGAACTTTTTGAAATATAATCAATTGTCTAAAAGCAGTCTTTGAGTCTTCAGAGGAACAGGGTTTTATATAAAATATCTTCAAGAAGCCAACAATTTTGAAATTTAAAAAATTGTAAGGGGAGCATATCTGAGAGAAAAAGTTAACAGGATGAGATGAAAAGGAAAATAAATAAAAGAGGTATTTTTAAAAATCTAAAACAAAGAAAATAGTATAAATACATAATACTGATGGATGTAAAAGCAAGACTAACTAAGAAATCTAAAATACAGAACAAATGTTAAATCAATTAAACAATTAAACAGAATTTGATAGATTTGAAGAAAAAAGAACAGAAATGATGTTCTTGAAGAACAGAAAACGTGAAGGCAAGGAAGCTTAAAACAGTGGAAGAAAATCTTTTCTTCATTGACAAAAACCAATGTACTACCCAAAGTATGTCATATTTCAAGGAACACTAAAATGTAAAGACCCTTAACAACATAAATGCTTGCAAAATATTTTTACTGATAAAGAATAAAAAGAATATTATTCAGGCATATTGGTAGAAAAGAGTTTTACCACAAAGGAAGAAGCATATATCATACATACCTGTGCAACTTTAAATGACAGAGTGCAATATATCAGCACCTAGACAATGTTGTTGGGAAAAAATGTGTGAGTTGAAAATTTCATATCAGTTGTTTAATGTATGTATGAATATAAATACGTGTATCCTTAGTACTGTAAAACTAAGATAGATACCATGCAGGTATCTTCACAAATTACTTTCTACACCCTTTCCTATTTCTCAAGAAAAATTGAAATTTCTGGTTGTTACACATCTTGTATTACTTCTTTAATCAGAAAAAAATATCAGATAAAATACAAATATATAGATAGATATAGATGTAAACTATATCTATAAAAGTTAAATATGAAACTATATGAAATGATTTATTTTCGACATCAGCTCTTAATATAGCATATTACATTTGCATGAAATTTTAAATCAGTATGTAATTTTGATCGTATTATATAAATACAACCACGCTTTAAAAGAACACAGGAGAAAAAAAAATGTCCCAAAATACCAAGAGTATTTGCCTGTGTAGTAAGTCTATGGGTATTTGTTTTATTTCCTCCTTGGGATATTGTAAATATTCTGCTGGAATCATTTATTGCTATAATGGGGAATTAAAATATATGGGTAAATAATTAGAAAGAAAGCCCTCGTGGCCCCACCCTTCTCCCAAAAGCAGGAATGTGAGGGGACTGACGAATACTCTCAGGCATCTACTCAAAGTCCAAGGCCTGAAACCTCACCGCTTCCCTTTTCCTCTCAGGCAAGAATTCGTCTTGAATTCCCCGTCAGCAACTCTCCACCCTCCCCACCAACCCCCCACCCCCAGCCTCCACAGGACTCCTTGGAGGAGAGTGCGAGTGCAGAGAACATAAAGTTGTAGCTGTACTTTCTGCGTATCTTTGGTTTGGCTTTTGTTTTGTTGTGTTGTGTTCACTTCACCTAGCTTCGTGTTCCTCCATAAACTAGCAATGACTAGAAACTTTTAAATTAAACCCTTAAGTCCAGGTGAATTTTCCAGTCCTGAGGTATTAGAAAACAGACACCCTTGAAATCATATGACCTCAAGTTCCTAGAGTTGAATGACTGCACTTTCTTTGACCCTTAAGTATATTGTGAAACACACTCATGGTGCCTAAAAAAATCCTCCTCTGGCATGTGGCAGAAAGAGATTTAAAAGGTCTTTTTTTAGCCAACCTTTCTCCTGGGTTTTATTTATAAGAATTCTAGTTTATAGAAAACAAATTACCTCATGTCCAAGGCTTTCAGCCCATTTTTTTTTTCCTTTTGATTCAACCACATGGCAGATAAAAGGTAAGCAAACCATAAGGGATTTCCAGAAAAATGAGAAAAATTGTGAGACACCAAACTCATATGTATGCATGCATACGTTGAAATTTGGTCTGAAGAAAATGTAATTCCTGATAAGACAACCATTCTTGTAAAGTGCATTTAGCGCCTCTGATTGGATGGTTTACCTTGATAGCTTTTTAATGTTGTGTTCACTCATTAGCAAAAACCTTGTAAAAATCTGAATGATTGACAGTTTCATTGACAAAAGATCTACCTGAATAAAATTAGAAATAATTTGGCTACACCAATTTATATTCTAAACTTTATATTGTTAAATTCACTTTCAGGGAAAAATCGAGATGTAGTTATAACTTTTTAATAACTGAGTAGCAACCAGTATTGTGTTGTTTTAAGTTGTAATCTTATTATTTAAATGTTAAGGTATGCATCTTAAATTTTATTAAAAGTAATTTGCTTCTCTTTCCATTTACCCTATCCTGCCAATACTTCCATCCATGAGTCTTGCAATAAAAATATAATGAAAACATGGGGCGCCTGGGTGGCTCAGTTGGTTAAGTGTCTGACTTCAGCTCAGGTCATGAGCTCATGTTTCATGAGTTCAGGCCCTGTGCTGAGAGCTCAGAGCCTGGAGCCTAGTTTGGATTCTGTGTCTCCTTCTCTTTCTGTCTCTTCCCCACTAGCACTCTGTCTCTCTCTCTCTCTCTCTCTCTCAAAAATAAATAAACATTAAAATTTTTTTTTAATATATATATAATAAACATGGGAAAGATGTTGAAGGTACTTGTGCCTTTTGCTAAGAAGCATGGTACTGGGGAGGAGTGTAGAAGTGGGAGTAGCAGATGAACAACTTCTCATAACAGGAAGAAGATTTGCATTTATTTTTCATTTTGTTTTGTTATTGTTGTTTGAATGAAGGTTTACATCAGTTCAACAAGAAAATTGGAAAAAGATTGAGAATATATGTTGGTAGAAATAAATAGTAATCCAAAAAGAAGAGTGATAGGAAAAATGTTTCCTTGCTCTAATCTGCCTCATTACTGGACATTGTTAAATGACATTGACTGATTTGGGAGAATTGTATAACACATATACATCACTAAGGGCTAGCTGGTTTTGGTGCTGGACATCTAGAATAGAAATAATGCTAAAGCTCCCCAGGAAAGTGGATGCGAAGAGTTTAAAAGACATTTTAAATGCATACTTACTACAAGTGATGTCGTTTCCATTTATAATCATATAACATACTTATATGTCACATACACATTTAGTAAGATTATATCTTAAAATATTCACCTTTGTGTTTTTCTTTCTTTCCACATCCCATCAGTCTTCCACACTGAATCAAGGAGAATTAAAATTTGTACAACAGAAAAGGGATAAGAAAGAAAGAATCAAGGTTCATTGTCTTAAGTATCTAAACAATATCTTGAGAATTGAAATGGAAGCCTTGGAAACACTAGTATTTGTGTGTGTGTGTGTGTGTGTGTGTGTGTGTGTGTATTAATACAAGTCATATTTATTTAGTATTGGCTATTTATTAAAAGATTATAAAGTGACTAGATGGAGGCCCAGATTACTATGCCATGTCCTTTTGCTGAAAGGAATTAATAGAAGAAACCATGGACAAATCTGTGCCATGAGATGGGAGGAGTAGACATGGTGGACCATGCTGAGAGGAGGAAAATCAAGATGAAGCAACTTCTAAGCCCTTTCTATGGCTAGCATCATGGCCAGAAAATGTCATGGAAAGTATTTCAGATATCTATTGCTTTGTTACCACTCATCTCACAATTTAATGGATTAAAATAAGAAAATGATTTATTTTCTCATTGTTTCTATAGGTCATCAATTTAGAGAAGGCATCTAGTCCCAAATGGAGTCTCAGTTGTAAGACTTGAATGCTGGGGGCCATAATTTTCTGAGGACTTTTTACTCACATATCTTCTGGTCATTGCTGTCTATCAACCAAGACCTTATTTGGGGCTGTTAACACATTGTCTCTCCATGTCACCTGGTATTCTTTATAACATGGTAGCTGGATTCCACAGGTGAGCACTGTGAAACAGAAAGAGTGCCAGGCAGCATCTTCTTTATTTATCTAAAATAATTGAAATAAGGATCTTGAAGAAGTAATTTGCTTAGAGAAGAAGTAATATGGTAATATGAGTATTACCATATTCATAGCAGCACTGCTCACAATAGTCAAGATATGGAAACAACCTCAATGTTCACTGGCAGGTGAATGAAGAAAAAATGTGGTATATATATATATATATATATATATATATATACACACACACACACACACACACACACACACAATGGAATATTTTTTAACTTTATAGATTTTTATATGTTTGTTTATTTATTTTGAGAGAGAGAGAGAGAGAGAGAGAGAGAGCCCATGCATGCAAGTGTGCAAGGGAGGGACAGAGAGAATCCCAAACAGGCTCCACGTGCTGTCAGTGACAGGGTCAAGCTCATGAACCATTGGATCTCATGACATCTTCTTGAGCAAGAAGTCAAAAACTCAAGTGACTAAGCCACCCAGGAGCCCCAGTAAATAAAGTAAGCTGATTTTATTTTATTTTATTTTTATTTTATTTTATTTTTTTAAATGTTTTTTAATGTTTATTTATTTTTGAGACAGAGAGAGACAGAGCATGAACAGGGGAGGGTCAGAGAGAGAGAGGGAGACACAGAATATGAAACAGTCTCCAGTCTCTGAGCTGTCAGCACAGAGCCCGACGCGGGGCTTGAACTCAGGAACCGCAAGATCATGACCTGAGCCGAAGTCGGACGCTTAACCGACTGAGCCACCCAGGCGCCCCAAAGTAAGCTTATTTTATTTAAAAATAAATAAATAAACAAACAAATACAATAAAATAAAATATTATTAAGCTTTAAAAAAGAAGGGCATTGTGCAATATATGACCATATGGATGAACCTTAAGGATATTACACCAAGTGAAATAAGGCAGACATAAAAGGGCAAATTCTACTTATACAAAGTGTATAAAATTGTCCGATTTACAGATTCAAAGAATGGAATGGTGGTTCCTAAGGGTTAAGGGAAAGGGGAAATGGGCTGTTAATATGCATAAAGTTTCAGTCAAGCAGGAGGAATACGTTCTAGAGATTTGCTGTACAATATACCTAGAGTTAACAATACTATACTGTACACTTAAAAATTCAAGAAAGTAGATCTCATGTTAAGTGTTCTAACCACAATGAAATCATTTTTTCTAAAGAAAGAAAAAAGTTGCATAGCATCTCCTCCATAATACTCCAATGGTATAAGATTGACATCAAAGGGACTAGAGGAAATTTTAGGGTGATGAAATGTTCTATATCACAGTTGTGGTGATGGTAACAGAACTTTATGTATTAGACAAAATTAATCAGACTTTAAATTTAAAATTGCTATACATATATTAAAAGTGATTTACACGGTTGAGAGAAAAATCATCCATGGATTATTATTATTAAAGCTGAAAGTGATGGGTACATGGAAATTCATCATACTCTTCTCTCTACAAGTTTCTATATTAAAAAGTTAGAAATTACATGTTGTTAAATGCTTTATAGGAAAGTTACAAGCTGTTGCTGAAGATGTGACAAAATGAATCAAATCTAAACTGAAGGGGATGGTGATGCTTAAGGAAAGCTGACGTGATGGATGAATTGGAGTTAACTAGGTGAAAAAGCATGCTGGGTTTAGGAGAAGGAATTCTCTCAGCACAAGGAACAGCTTTGTACCAGAACTGAGAATAGCCTAATTGAGGGACAAAAAAAGGAGACCAGAACAGCTAAAGCTCTAAAAGTGGATTTTATTATAAAGTTCTGAATGCAACAAATTTGATCTTAAAATAGTAAAGGCATAAATTTCAGTCAGGACATCAGTCTTGTCTTGTTAAAATTGGATAAAATTAAAAAAAAAACTTAAGCTTTAAAATAAAATCCTAGATAAATTCTGAGGCTATAAGGATAATTCATGACCTGACAATATTCCAGGTCTGAATTACAAATGGGTAAAGCATGCAAGGATTAATGCCTGTTCTTCGCCCATGGACGAAGCTGAAGCTAATTTTCAAGGTGTTGATAAAAGAATTCTTCAAATGGAATTTTATTAAAGAGAGTGGAAATAATTTTTCAACTTCTTCATATCAGAGTTTTGATAAAACTTTTTGGGCCAGTATCAAGCCATTAGCTAATATCATAGATTTGAGGAGAGAGGAGAGACAAACCTGCACCAACTCCACACTTAGGCTTTTAAAAGTTTTTGCTCTGTGCATAAAGAGAACAGAAACAGAACTTCCTTAGGACAAAGAAGAGGGTCTAGTCAGTTTCTGCGTGTTCCCCACGTGTTAACATACCACTGTGCCAAATGCAATCAGCGACCACTACTTTCTCTTAGGACTTATCATCTCTCTACTTGGTCAGACACTAAGGGAAATAATCCAATATTATCATTTTATTTTATTTCATTTTATTTATTTTTTTGTCTATTTTTCCCTCTTTTTTTAAAACTTTTTTTCAATGTTTATTTATTTTTGACAGAGAGAGAGAGAGAGAGAGAGAGAGAGAGCATGAGCAGGGGAGGGGCAGAGAGAGGGAGACACAGAATCTGAAGCAGGCTCCAGACTCAGCACAGAGCCCGACTCGGGGCTCGAACTCACAGGCGGCAAGATCATGACCTGAGCCGAAGTAGGCCGCTCAACCAGCTGAGCTCAACCACCCAGGAGCCCCTATTTTTCCCTCTTGTATCTCCAGTGTCTAAAAGAGTACCTGATATATGGTAGGTTCCTGTGAATATTTGTTGAATAAGTGAATTAAAATAATTATTGCATTTAATTGAGTGCAAGGGAGAGACTCATCACCTGAGACTTTTTTTCCCTCATTCTATCATTGCCTTAAAATCCCTCATCTGCTCAATAGCATTTTTTCTTAATTTGAATCACTAGTAATAGGAATTCTTAATAAAGTTCCATTAGAATTATTTTATACATTCTTGAATGGAAGTGGCTCAATTCTCAACTTTCCATTCACTACAATTTACTGTTGTGCTACAGTTTACTCATGTGCATGTTCCTACAATATTGCATTCTATATTTTTCTAAAAAAAAAAAAACCTAATATATTTTCAGCTAAAATATTTCCTGCCAATACATATCAATTATTATGTTTGTTTCAGTCTAGCCAATGTAGTTTCTAAAATCATGTCTACTACTTAGTTAATAAGTTATAAAATATATAAAAGGTGTAAACTTTTATTTTGAATATTCACATCTATTTTAGTCCAGTTTTTGTATGATTGGATTGATTAAAAAAAAAGTGTTGGAGGATAAAATAGCTTTAAGTGCTGAATGAAAGTTTCAGTCTGTGTGGAAAATATTATGATAGACCCTTTGCAGATGAAAATAGATTGTGATTTAGAGAAATAGCCAGTTTTTATAATTTTTTGGCATCAGCAGCTCAGGTAATAACTGTTATAAACTATAGGGAGTGGAGACAACTGGCTTGGCCTCTGAGCGAGAGATCATTATTCTACATCATGTCCTCCAAGTCTCCGTGACTGAAATCCTGAGGCTCTTTCCCTATTGCTGAAGGAAGTCTGTGTGGGGTCTGGAAATCGCCCGCTTTTCTGTAAATCCTATCCCTCCTCCCTTTTTCTCCCCTGCAGGCAATCCTCAGGGCCATTTTTAAACTTTGTTTTCCTGTCTTTAGCCTCACTCCCAGGCCACCGCCTGGCCCCTTGTCATATAGGGCATTATGCAGAGCATTAGCAAACAGTTATTTTCCATAAAAGATAAAACATGGGAGATCTGGATAATAAACAAAGTCACTTCTGAGTGATCTTTTAATTTACTTCTACTCCTTGCACTTGATAAGAGAAACTCCCACCCTTTGCTTCTGGAACAAGTCTTTCATCCGTTATCTCTAAATTCTCACAGGCTAGATAAAGAAAGGATCCAAACCCTTGCAGAACATTTCATTCCCTTCCTTTAATTTCCTCCTCACTAATTTCTTTAAAAAGTCTGACATTGGTCAGTACCCTAAAAAATAATACAGACGATGTTATCCTTGTATATCTACCCAAAGAACTTCTACACCACGTGTTTCTTACTCCACTGTTTTCCATGAAAGAGCTAATAGAAAATGTACCCTCTGGGTCATCGATCCTCGGAAGCAGCTGTTGCTTCTGTAGCTGCTGTAGGCACATGCGTGCAATACATGCAAGCTTCCAAGTTCTCTGCTGGGGGGTGGAAGACAATGAAACTGGATCCCAGCCCTGTAGAAGTCATTCTGCAAATCTGATAATTTTAGTTTTTATTGATTTTTAATTTTTTAGATTTATTTTTAATTTAAATCCAAGTTAGTTAACATAGAGTTTAAAAACAACTTCAGGACTAGAATATAATAATTCATCAGTTACGTATAATACCCAGTGCTCATTCCAACAAGTACCTCTTCAATGCCCATCACCCATTTAGCCCATTTCCCCACCCACCTCCCCTCCACAACCCTCAGTTTGTTCTCTGTCTTTAAGAGTCTCTTATGGTTTGTCTCCCTCTCGGCTTTTTTTTCTTCTTCTTATTTTTTGCTTCCCTTCTCCTATGTTCCTCTGTTTTCTTTCTTAAATTCCATGTATGAGAGAATTCATATGATATTTGTCTTCCTCTGATAGACTTATTTCGCTTGGTATAATAATACACTCTAGTTCCACCGACATTGTTGCAAATGACAAGATTTCATTTAGTTTGTAAAATATTAAACATTACTTTAATGAAATTAGAAACTTGGAAATCTAGGATGCATAAAAAAATGTCATGTGACTGAGTATTCTCTGCTCAAAAACTAATAAGCAAACTAACTAAAAAAAACAATCATTTGTAGAACAAACACGAGAAGTATAAAAATGGCTCTCCAGTGCTAAACATACAGAATCAGTAGTGTATTGGTAAAGATTTAACACCAGCTTTGGGAGAACAGGGCATACAACAATGCCCTGTTGTATGGCATTTGCTGCTTTCTATGGTGTACGTACTCCCACTACGGCCAATTTTGAGCTACTTAGAAGACATCAGTAAGTGTGAGCTGGAAAGAAATGTGTGCAGTTGGTTCTTGGAAGCAAGCCCGAGCAGTCTCCAACATCCCACTGTGACATGAACGAAAGAGTGTACGTATTTGAATCTGCCCTTGGATATTAGTTTGAAATCGGTGTTTTGGAAAACATACATACCAAGTATTACATGTTTTTGCTACTAAAAGAAAAACATTGAGTGTTTTAGGGTGAACCGTTTCAAATTAAATAAATAAACAAACTTGAAAGGGACATTTGGTTTGAGGAAGGCATTGTTTCCCATGCAGGTTTAAATTCAGCTCATGTAAGTAATACAACCTGTTTATAGTTTCTATAGCTCAACTTAATTTATTTTCCTGTCTTCCATTTCTTTGTGGTCCTGGAAATGAATATCAACCAATCTGAGATCAACTCTTTTTCTTAAGAGACGTAGTATTAGGAAGGCTTATGAAATAATGAGGCATTAATAGTGATCATTGTCAGTGCTATCTGTCCTCTTCAGCATCTACTAAGATAGCTATAGAACATTCTGGATCTCAGCCCTTGGTCCACCCTGTGGAAACATCCCTGTTTCTAGTTGTATGGCTTCTAGTCTGCCAAGTTGTACCCAGTATTTCTTGGCTTTGTGGAAACATAGAAGTGGATCAGCTTCTCCAACATGTCTCAGTTGTAATGTCAACTAAGGCTCTGTCTGTGCAGATACAACATGTAAACACCTCTCACTGAGAATGATTCATTATCCCTCTCTACTCTCAGTACCTACCAAACTATCTGTGCCTTTTGCTTTTGTTCAAAGGCTTCATCCAAGCTCCCAGGTGTGGGCACTTCCCTTGCTTGAGACCTGCCTTTGTGCATATAACTAAATTTCTCTTCTAATCACCTCTTCATCCTCTACCATCCCCGCCTTAGGACATCTGTCCAGTGTCCTGGGTTGAATGGTGATTTAGACCAAGGGAAACCTTCATCTAATCTATGATGCTTTCTTTCAAATGTTTTTCCAGGTTGTGGGCACTCTGTCTTCCCTAAAGGGCTTTACCTTTTGGAACTCTAAAGTTAGGGAGATGGTCCCCCCTTTTCTCCTTGATGCTATCACTTTCTCTTTAGGGAAAAGAATGCTAAATGCTCTAGCATTTAAATTTGTAAGAAGAGAGAGGAGCAGGGAGGAAATGTCAGAATGGGGGGGGGGGGGCTTTCTTAATAGAAAAATCATACCATGCTGCATTATTGGAGGAGTAATTCTTGTATTTTTACTAGATGTTCCTGCTCCAAGTATAGAAGAGCCCATGGTTACCCACAAAGAAGTTTTTTCTTCAATATTCAATTGTGAGAAACACTAAAATCATAAAGAAAAACTAAAATTTGAAAAAAAACCCATGGGAAGAAGACTTAAATGAGGAAATTCAGGGGAGTTTAGTATCACACCAGCCAACAGCATAATGGATTGAGCCAATATAGGCCCAATACTGTTGGGCCTAGAGTAAACACCTAGAAAGTTTGCATTTTTAACAAACAAAACATCTCGGAGGTTCCCAGAAGCCGAAGATCAAAAGGAAACTTAAAATTACACAGGTGAACTTTCAATAAGCTTGCAATATCCTCTTAAAGTGGTATGGTGGTGACTGTAAGGTCGTCCGAACAGAAATAAGACCTGAGGGCTAGCGCCTGAGATGGTGTGCCCATTCTGGAACAGGAGACACAGACTCCGGAGTGAGAGGAAAAAACCAGAATGGAGATCAACACATGAAGCTGGGGCAGGCCATCATCCCAGAAGAATGAAAAACAAAAAAAAGAAAAAAAAAAGTGAGTCAATTCCTGGAAGAAAACAAAAAAATGTATGTGTGTGTGTGTGTGTATAATCTCTCTCTGTATAATCTTTGTATATATGCATTATCTATATATATTTTTAAAATATACACATATGAATCCATAAACATATACACATTTTTACATAAATATCTTCCAGGAAAACTCTAAAAGCCTGGTGCTACTGTGCTACGTGTAGTATGAAATCTGAATCAACACTATCTGTTCGTCTGTATGGGATGGAAATCTCTAAACCAAGAAGTTAACATAAATTTGAGACTGGCTAAAATATAATATGTCTTTTCTCTAACACTTTTCTTCCCCTTCTGCGCTCTTTAACCTTGATAGTAATTACTGCCAACTGACACACTGTTTGATTTTACATTTGTTTATATGTATTCTGTTTCCTGGAAGTTAAGGGTTTGTTTTATCCTCACCTCCTAGAGAAGAGGGCCTGGTACACAGCAAAAAAATATGAACACAGTAAAATTTTGGCAGCCTGACGTGGTAGCTACTGTGCACAAAACCTACTAAAAGGACAGTCAGCAGACTGCAAGGGATTATTATGCCAAAAAATTGCAATAATAAAGAGATTTTAAATTAGATTTTTTAAAAAGCCTATCTTTTAAAGAATCAACAATAAATAAATAAAAGCAGATATGAAAAATAATTAAAGTTCTAAAAATTGCACACACGTGCACATGCTTGTTTAAATTAAAAGCATTATACAACATTAATGAAAAAGAACCCATGCTCTATCTCTTTGAGGTCATAGATGGAAAGAAATTGAAATCATGAGGTGGTTAGATGTTAGGGGCTAAGAATGTAGGCACTGGAATCATACTTCAGAGGTTTAATTGAGCAAGTGTCTTAGTTAATGATTTTTAACACGTGCTACTGAGGTGGGAGGGGAGGGAGAGAGAGAGATGCACATGAGGAAGGTAGAAGGAGGAAGAGAGAAACAGGGAGTAAGGAAGGAAAGAAGGAAGGGAGGGAGGCAATGACAGACAAAGGAAGGGATGAGAGTCTCAACATCAAGGAAGCCAGTGGTTTTCAAAGTTCCTAATAGCAGATAGGAGAATTTAATCAACATGCTTTGTTTTCAGATTTTTTTTTTTTTTTTTGGCATTCTTGGTTCTAACTTGTCCTGTATTTTCCAACGACTTGTGCCTATACATTCTCTAATATACTACCCATGAGACAGTCTTACAGGCTTTCAGCTGTGAAGTTCCTGCTGTAACTGTCCTTCGTTTTAAGGTATATGCTTCTATGTATGTGAGTGAGTCTACTGGTTCTCTGAATAAAAGAAAATAGAAGAAAATTAAATGATAGAAATCTTATTTATTTTCTTAATGTTTGAACTCTTGGGTGCATAACTTTCTAGAATCTCCCAGCCATTTACTTTGGAGAGAGATAGGCCATCAATATATTTTTTAATGTGCATGTATTCCAAAATACCCTTTAGATTATTGTCTGAAAGAGACTGTGATTGCTCACATAAAGTTACAGTGTCTTTATCAAAATGAGGATGAAGAGTGTGGTTTGGGCCTGCCCCAGGAAACATATTTACTAAATTCATTAATCCCATTGTTCTCTATATTCTTAGTCTCATCACACTTTCTTTGATTAGGTATATCCACGGATTTGAATTTTCAGAGTGAAAACAGTTTTGTGAGTGTTAACCCTGGCACAAGATGCAAGATATATAAACTCTGAATAAAATTATAAATAGAGTCAGTTTCCATTGAAAAGAGCCTCTTAACAAGAAACAAATAATATTTAAAGAAACCTTTAAACTATGGCAAAGAAATGGAAAAATAGAACAATTTTTGCAGGTTTAGTTTGAACCTGCTAAAAATATATATGTATATGTACATATATGCATATTTGATAGTATCATTTATTAAACTTATTCATGAATATATTTATATACTATTTAAAATCAGAAAGTACAAATGAAATGTAAATGATGATTAAGAATAAATAATGCTTTCACATTCTTCAAAATGCTATTTTTTGGTTACCAAGAAATGAATAAATAATTTGAAACAAAACCTTGTATTTGAAAATTAATAAGAACTATCCTAAGATATATTTTCATGATAATTTGAAAACTTAAACTGATACCACCTTCCTATGTGCTGAGCTTTCTATAGCCTTTAGAAATTGTTATTTATATCTCTGTAATCTGAATTATAGTTATTCTTTGGTATTACCTGTGTGTTATGTTCCTTTATTTAAATATGTTTTCTTATATGTGCTGGTAACTAGTGATTAGGTAAATAGCCAAAGAAATAGTGAAAGAATGTTTCTAAACCATTTTCTAAAATAAGATTATTACCATGTTTCTAGATGGTTCACATATATTGAAGAGTTTTCCATAAATGACCCATGAATTTAAAATTAGTATTTCATGGAATATGACCTACAGAGGGATAAGATGCAAAATCTCTGCCTTAAATATTTGTTCATTAGAAAGGGCTGCATGGCACAATGCATTGAGGGCACCACTTGTTCACTTGGTATGCTTCCCAAAATCGAATATTTTGACATAAACTTTGAAGATGGAGGAGTGTGGTGATTTCCTAGATGAGGAGTTAGAAGGAAGAAAATTTAAAGCTGTTATAAAATAAATGCACTTGTTTAATATTTGTAAAGAGTTTTCCCCCCAATGTTTAGAAAAGCTATTTTCTTCTCATTTTTGTTTCCCAAAATTGAATACCTTAGTTTATTATTAAACGTTAACTAGTTTTCTGGATTATTAAATTTTTCATTGGCTAAATGATTTTCCAGTGGCTCTTTTCATGTAAAGTTGGAACTTGCCTCAGGACACTCCATTCATTCATTCATTCATTCATTCAATTACTTAATGAAAGTTGTCTGTCACATGAAGTCTCATTTGCCAGGTCAAAGTAGCTAGTATTTAAGGATACAGTGATGGCCAGGAGAGAATTCCTAACTTTGAGAAGATTTTAATAATACAGTAATAGGCAAATGTGTTATCAGCTATTTTTTCCCCTTGGTGTTTTGATACTGGATCATTGGACACATACCCAACTACATGAATTTAACTTTTTCTTACTATAAACTATAATCAAGAATTACAACCACTGATTTGAACATATTTTGAAAGCAATTTCACCAAAAACAAGTAGAATAAATTCAAAAGAATAAATTCAAATATTACCCAAAGTATACATAAAGAAAGAAGACAGCTTTAGAAATGCTTGATTAATGACAGCCATTTCCAAAATAAAACCTAAGTAACACAAGAAGTTGGAGGCAGAACAGAAGGAATAAAGTAACCAATGAGAATGTATTCATTATTGATGCATAAGAAACCTGATGCAAAAAAACTTGAAATATATACTGTGCTGAAACGTTCACTTTTCTTTTCAGATGGAAAGTACAGATAAGAAACCTAAAAATTTCAGCACTTCTTGAAAAATGGCAGTCTTGGCTACAGAATAATTTATGTAAATCTTCTGAGTTTACTCCATTGGATTCAAATACTTTAATAAACTTAAAGCTGACCTGTCAGGGTTTGTGCAGAAGTACTTTTTAGTCAGGCCTTGAGACTAGATCGCTTCCATTTTCTTAGCAGATAAAACTCCTGGAGGTTCTCAGGAGGTAGTGGGGAGGATGCTGGTCTTGAACTTCACTGTGTTCTCATTGCTCTGTGGCTACACTTTACCACTGACAAATGAATGCTGGTCTTCCACAGAGTTCTCAACTAAAACTGCAGCTTCTCTCAAATGTGTCTCCTGTGTACAGCTACGTCACAGACTTTGAGTCTGAAGTTCTCTCTTGTCCAGCAAGAGAGCAGACACAGAATTGAGTACGAGAGAGGCTAATGTCTGGGAGGAGACAAGAGCCCTGAGTAAGAGTCCTTGCTCCATATTTAGTAAGATCAAAAGGCTTACAAACATGATAGATATGCAGAAAGAGACAATGAAACAGAGATCATTAACTCATGTTTGTGAGAGAAAGGGGATTTCGAAGATATGCGGTGTTAGGGTTTGGGTCAATACAAAACAAAATCTGGGCCCCCAAAAGATGGCTGTTACTGGCAGGCACCAGTCTGTGCCTGTTTATCATAACTCGCCTAAGGGATAAGACAGATAGAGCAGGTATCTCAGAGTCAACAAGGCACTTTTCTTTTGACAATTAGCTCCAGGCAATTTCACCCTGCTGCTGCCTTCTATTGTCCTGTTTACCTGTTTATCTATTCTCAGAGGCTTTCATCCTGTGGAAGTGGCTTCCCAGCTTCCTGTTCTACCCTTTTGTTCTACCCTGGAGGGCTTTGTGTTGTGGCTGTTTTCCCCACTCTAAGCCTTGTTAACCCATTGGTGCAAGCTCAGGGAATTCCTAAGCTTATTTGCCACAGAGCTATGCTACCATCAACCCCAATCTCTCCTATCCAGGGCACTGCATGTAAGAGGTACCTTTTCCTCCTATGTAGTCCCTCACCAATACCTATGTAGTCTGCTCTCTCTTTGGGAAACTGCTTTCTGAAATAGGCCTAGTGGCTGCTTCTCATGAGACTCCAGCATAACTCCTCTTCCAACAATCTAGTCCTTTGTCAAGAGCCTAGGTCTTGGCAAACATAATCTTCAACTCTCCCCCACAGGAAGAATATCCTCAGGCCTCCTGGATCTAAGCCCTGCTGACCTTCTTTAAAGAGGAAAGAGGCAAAGTATCTCATTCTTCCTTATTTGGAAAACACAATTAAGTTCTCCTCCCGGAGGGTTACGTGACAGATATACTTAGTAAATCTAATTGCTCCCCGCTCAGGTAACACATTTTTTTTTGCACTAAAAGCTATAAACAAATATTAAATTCTCATCATTGGGAAGGAAGTTGAAAATCATATTATAACTTTTGGATATAGACATTAAAAACAGCAAACAAAAACAAGTACATAGTAGCAAAAAAAAATAGTAAAAATGACTTTGGAATGGTTTCTTTCAGATAAATATAATTACAGAATTCAGTTTTTAAGGATGTTTCTTGGACAGAACTTTTACACAGATTATACTTCTTACGGGCTCATTTTTGCTGTTTCATTTCCAATGTCACATGATTGTACTAAGAAAAGTATGCTTTAAGTCACTAGGTGAATGATCAGGGGTTCATGTGTTGACCACTTCTCAGTAGATTCAGAATTTTTACTCTTCATTTTGAAAGGAAAATCTTTGAAATCCAGAAAGATCACAGTCAAAAAACCAGATCATCTATTATTCTTGTTACCTTAGGAAATTGTAAGGAATAATTCTGCTGGCCTATATTGTTTTGTTCAATGGATGTGCTTTGGTTTTTTGAACAGAAAAGTGTCAAGTTGAAATGTTCTTTTTCTTTTCTTTATCATTTTTAAAGAATCACTCAATCAAGTCATGTAATTGAAAAAAATGGCACTCTTTTTATGTGAACCAAAATTTCTTCACATACCCTGGAACAAATGCTAAATTCCATTTTAATCAGGCCAGATCAGTTTACATGGAATGGATTACTATCAAAATGATTGCTAAGAGTAATAATAATTTGATTCTGTTATAAAATTTATAAGGTTGTTGCCCTGTATTGCATTGCTAAGTTTCAAACATCTTTGTACAATTATGTTATAAATCTCAGTAGAATCACAGTTAAACAGAGGAAACTAATTTAAAAAGCAAGAATAAGTGCTACTTCACCCATATAACTATTCTTTTTTTTTTTTTTTTTTTTTTTCTTTTTTGTACTTAAACCAAAAGAAGTTCAGGAAAGAATGGCTCCCAGAGGATTCTGGTTGGCCAACATATTTTGAATATTGAGGTGCAGATCTTTTCTAGATAAGTATAGACTTGGTTTCAAGGATACAGTTTCTATTTTTGTCTTTGCCTCTACTGGTTTTTGCAACACTTCATCCATAGTCCATTACATTTAATGATTCCCACCTCTATGAGTGGAATTCATGATTGAAGGTAAAGATAAAGAAACCAAATATCTTCCTTATCCACATTTTGTCTTCTTGTATAAAAATTATTTCCTAGCAATATGCTTATATATTGAGAACTATTTTAATAAATAGTTTCCACATAGTCATACTAAAAGTTGAGAATATGTTTTAAGTATGACTTTCACTGAATGACCTACATCTGTTTACAGTTTGGAATTTAACTATCCATTAATAAATGTATTTTAAAACTATTCATTATAAATAGATGTCTTTTAAAGTCTTCAATATTAAAAATTGTAAAGGGAATGTGTTCTATGTGACTCTAGGGTTCTAGCTCCTAATCACAATGACATATATCTCACTGAATTGACCAAGAGCCAATAGCTTGTTAAAAGAACTGTCCTGGGAGATGCTTGGGAACTCGATGCACAAGGGTGTTGCCCAGGGCAACTATGGCATGAAATTAAATAGAAATCTATCTCCTATACCACCCAACTCCCAATGTTTTTATGGAGCTAATGTCTCCTCTAGAACATTGACGAATTGTCAGTAATAGTGTTGGGCATCTGGAGACAATAATTTACACAGATGCTGATGTTCTCTTAAGAGACATTGCTAGCAATATCATTATGGAAGTTGGAGGCGGTAGTTGTGAAATTGGTATAAGAAAGGAAAACATAATGTATGCTTTGTGGCAAGTGTGGCAAAGTTGCCTTTTGAGGGCTTCTTTGGTGAAGATTCTTTATATAGAGACTTTATAGATGAGGATTCCATGAATACTCTAAATCAAGTGGATCCAGTAATATAAAAGGTTACAATATTATAGATTTATTTGTTTCCACACATTAGGAAGATATGGTAGACACATATAATCTACTTCTACTTTGTAAATGTGAGATGATCTCCCATATATAATTTTAATTTGTTAATGAACAATTTTACCATTTTCCAACTATATACATATCATCTATATAACATGGGTCTGTTTTTAGTCAATTTGTCTCAGACCTTGCCACAAAGATCAGTATGCAATTGAATAATACTGGTTTCTATCCCAAGTGTGACTGATTCAATTTTAGAAACACTGTAGGTCAATCCCCTTCTAGACTAATCTTCCACTAGAATATCAGTATGTATCTGATCTGTATTATTCACTTCTACCATATCCTTAATACATACAATCACCCTAGGCACAAAGTAAGCATTAATTGCCTTTTGAATAGATGAATGGATTTCTTTTGATCTTAGATGGTCCATAGTTTACTTCAGTACAAAAAAAGGTAAGCCTTATCTCTAAAATTGTTACCTCTCACTCACAAGATCTTGTCATCCTTCCTAACTAAGCCATTTATTCCCATCATCATACTCTTTAGCTACATCTTCAAAACCTCAATTTACAACATTTGCTATCCATATACTACCTCTTAACCTCCAAATTTATTTCTTCCAACAATTTGTAGACATGGTAAGGGACTTCCCAATCCATTTCCCACTCCTGTTTTCCCTGTCCGTCAGGCCCCTCAGATCTTTACCCTCCAGCTCCCTACCCTCACCTTCATAGCAATTTTATATCATCTGTTCTCTGCTTCCTCACACCTTTGCAAAACCCAACCCTCCTTAAATTCACATCTTCATTCAAAAATTTTAATGTGCTGGGAATTAAAAAACATGTAACATGTTGATTGGATATTCTTAAATTATTTATTGCTCCTGGAAGTAATACATTCTCCTTATTTCTGATGTTTCTTTCCAAATGCATATAATTCAATTAGCCTATTTCCAAATCTTGCTGATTGCCTTTTAGGAATTAATGAAAACCAAATGACATGACTTCAAATTAGATTCTAAGAAAGGAAAGAGGAGGGGAGGAAAAAAATGTTACTGGCTGATTTCAATATTTCTCATAGGTAGAAAAATTTTAAAAAGATCAACCCCCCCCCAGGAGGTGCCTAAAGATATTACATGAAGATATTAGAATAGTTGTAACTGTTTTCGATTGCAAGAAAAAAACTCCCAATTCTTCATCTCTCCCATTTGCCTTCCTATGTTTCTGAGCTTAGCCATATTATTTCTTTTGGTCCATGGGAAGTTAATAAATATAATTGAAACAGAGGTTTGAAACAGGCATTCATCATTGTACTGTATTTCACACTGCTTTATTTATTTATTTTTTTTCGCACAAATTGAAGGTTTGTGGCAACTCTGAGTCAAACAAGCAAACAAATCTATCAACACCATTTTTCACTAGCGTTTTCTCACTTTGTTTTTGTGTGTTGCATTTTAGTCAGTCTTGTAATATTTCAAGCTTTTTCATTATTGTTGTATTTGTTATGGTGGTCTGTGATTAGTGAAATTTTGTAATTGTTTTGGGGTATAACATACCCATATAAGATGGTGAGCCTAATCCTTAAGTGTTGTGTGTGTACTGACTGCTCCACTGACAAGATGTTCCCCAGTCTCTCTCCCTCTCCTCAGTCCTCTTTAATCCCTGAGACACAAGAATATTGAAATTGGGCCAATATCCCCACAATAGTTTCTAAGTGTTCAAGTGAATGGAATAGTTGCACATCTCTCACTTTAAGTCAAAGCTAAAAAACGATTAAGCTTAGTGAGGAAGGCATGTTGAAAGCCAAGATAAGCCTAAAGCTAGGCCTCTGGTGCCAAACAGTTATGCAAGTTGTGAATGCAAAGAAAAAGTCCTTGAAGAAAATTAAAGGAGCTACTCCAGTGAACACACAAATGATAAGAAAGCAAAACAGCCTCTTGCTGATATGGAGAAAGTTTCAGTGGTCTGGATTGAAGATCAAACCAGACACAATACTCCCTTAAGCCAAAGCCTAATCCAGAGCAAGGTCCTAACTCTCTTCAGTCCTATGAAGGCTGAGAGGTGAAAAAGCTTCAGAAGAAAGATATGAAGCTAGCAGAGGTTGGTTCATGAGGTTTAAGAAAAGAAGCCATATCCATCACATAAAAGTGCAAGATGAAGAAGCAAGAGCTGATGTAGAATTTGCAGCAAGTGGTACAAAATAACAAAGTATAGTGAAAGTGAAAGTAGCTACACTGAATAGCAAATTTCCATTAGAGATGAAATGGCTTTCTGTTGGAAGATGATACCATCTAGGAGTTTTATTTTCATAGCTAGAGAGGAGAAGTCAATGCCTGGCTTCAAAGCTTTAAAAGACAGGCTGATTCTTATTAGAAGCTAATGCAGTTGGTGACTTTAAGTTGAAGCCAGGGTTTACTTACCATTCTGAAAATCCTAGGGCCCTTAAAAATTATGCAAAATGTACCATGTCTGCACTCTGTCAATGGAACACTTCTAAGTATTAACTTTCAAATCTTGTTATTTAAGAAATACAGTTTGTAAGGTTATAGCTGCCAGTGATTCCTCTGATGGATCAGGGCAAAGTAAACAGAAAAATGTATGGAAAGTATTTCAGGTGCCAGTAAGATCACTCATGATTCACGGGAGGAGGTCAAAATACCTTTATAGGAGTTTGGAAGAAGTTGCTTCCAATCCTCATGGATGACTTTGAAGGGTTCAAGACTTTAGTGAAGGGAGTAACTGCAGCTGTGGTTGAAATAGTAAAAACAAAACAAAACAAAATAAAACAAAAACAAACAAACAAAAAGAATAAGAATTAGAGGTGGAGCCTGAAGATGTGACAGACTTGCTGCAATCTCATGATAAAAATTGGACAGATAAGGAGTTGCTTCTTGTGGATGAGCAAAGGAATGTTTTCCTGAGATAGAATCTGCCCCAGTGAAGATGCTGCAAAGATTGTTGAAATGGCAAAGGTTTACAATATTACATAAACTTGGTTGATCAAGCAGCAGCAGAGTTTTAGAGGCTTGAGTACAATTTTGAAGTTCAGCTGTGGGCAAAATAATATCAAATAGCATCACATGTCACAAAAAATCATTTGTGAAAGAAAGTCAATAGATACAGTGAACTTCATCCTTGTCTTATTTTAAGAAATTACCTCAGCTGCCCCGGTCTTCATCCACCACCCTGGTCAGTCAGCGGCCATCAGTATCAAGGCAAGACCTTCCACCAGCAAAAAGATTATAACTTGCTTAGGGCTCAGATGATGGTTAGCAATTTTTAACAATAAAGCATTTTTTCAATTAAAGTGTCTACATCGTTTTTATAGACATGATGCTATTGCCTACTTAATAGACTATAGCATAGTGTAAACATAACTTTCATATGCACTGGGAAATGAAAATATTCATTTGACTCACTTTATTGCAATATCTGCTTTGTCGCAGTGGCCTGGAACCCAACCCGCAACAGCTCTTAGGTATGCTTATGTTTGTCTATTGCTTCTTAGGTTCTTGTAACTCTGCTTTTGCAGTATGATTTCTGGTCTCACCTGTGGGAGGAATGTAAGACACAGAAAGAACAGAACTAAGTTATGCCAGCTAAAAGCCATCATAGCCCCAGAGGTGCAAGCAGGTTTAGTTTCAATGGGAAAAACCACCCAAATGAAATCACTGACTCAGACACGAACAAAATGAGTTGATGTTCTTTGTTTTAAACACTGATTCTGGGGGTGCCTGGGTGGCTCAGTCAGTTAAGCATCTGACTCTGGCTCAGGTCATGATCTCGTGATTCGTGTGTTCAAGCCCTACGTTAGGCTCTTAGCTGACAGCTTGGAGCCTGGAACCTGCTTTGAATTCTGTGTCTCTCTCTCTGCCCTTTCCCCTGCTTGTTCTCTATCTCTCAAAGATAAATGAGTAAACAAAAAATAAATAAATAAACATTGATTTTGGAGTAATCTTTTCTAACCCAGCACAAAATTGGTGGAAATGCAACCAATACTATTTTTATAAACATAAAAAAAAAAAAATGGAAACCTTTACTAATGCCAAAAGGTACTGATGCACACTCACAGAAAGAAGACTATATATAAAACCAGCTCCGAAATAAAAATCTGTATGGGTGTATACAACATAAAATTACGTAAGAGTACTGAAACTTAAGTTCTTATTCATACTGACAGTTGTGTAACAGCTTAAATTACCCAATGAGAGAGAGAGAGAAAAAAAAAAAATTCAAATTGCCTAACAAAGTAAAATGCAGTACTCTGTGCTATACTCACAAGATAGACCAAAAACAAATATTCTGAAGGGGTTGAAAATAAAGAATGAACAATGTTGTACTAGGCAACTGTGAACAAGAAAGCAGATTGATAACTGAGAGGTAGAATTTAGACCAAAAAAACCTTGAAAGGGGAACAAAAAAAAGGACAATCGGTAAGGTCATAGGTAACATTCAAAATGAAGATATAACATATATAAATATTTGTGAACCCAGTGTTCCAGCATTACTTTTAACACAAGCCAAGGTAAGTTTGTGAGAAAACAGCAATAAAAATAAATCTAAATATTGGTTCTTTAGAAACTTTTTTTTTTTTTTTAAAGAAGGATATTGAAAAACAGCTAACTCAGTTAGAAAGTGATAGTGCTGAGGGGAATTGGGTAGAGGTGGAGAACCAAGTTAGCAATAACAAAGATAAAATAATCAACAAAATATAGGAATTTTAAGAGATTTAGTGTGCACACTTTTATGCAAATTAATTTTAAAAAACTGTTTTTCTCTCTCACAAAAGAGAGGGAGATAGAGAGAGAGAGCCTGCATAGATCAGTTACCAGTGAAGAAATAATGTAAGTAATAGAAAAGATTAGGTGTTTATTTATTTTAGTTGCTGACTGAAGATTCTTTATAGGTCACTAGGGTTAAATTTGTTCATAGTTGTTCAAATATTCTGCAACTTGTTAATACCTTTAAAAATAAGTTTTTTAAAGTTTATTTTTATTTCAAGAGAGAAAGAGAGAGCAAATGGGGGAGGGGAGAGAGAGGGAGACAGAATCCCAAGCAGGCTCCGAGCTGTCAGTGTTGAGCCTGATACGGGGTTTGAACTCCTTAAAGCCTGAAATCATGACCCAAGTCAAAATCAAGAGTTGGACGCTTAACTGACTAAGCTACACAGGCACCCGAATACCTTTAGGAATAAGTTGGGGCTCTTCTATTTCTCCTTTAAATCTGTGATATGCACTATGTATGTTTTGAAGCTCTGTTGTATAAACACTAATTTTGAATTCTTGTATGTTTCCGTAGAATTGACTCTTTTATCATTTTGAACTGTCTCTTTTTCACTAGTAGGACCCTTTGTATTAAGTCTTCTTTGCCTAATATTCATAAACATATAATAGTTATCTTCTGGTTTATGTATGCATACTATAGATTGTTTTATTCTTTTGACCCTTTGTGTATGCTTATATTTCACGTGCTATCCCTAGTAAGCAACATAAATGTTGTTTTGATATTTTATCCAGTTAAACAAACGTTGACTTTTAATTGAATTTTAATGGATTTATAAGTATTGCCATTTTTGATATATTTGTGTTAAACGGCACATGTTGCTATTTGTGCCATGTGTTCTTCCTTTCTTTTTCTTTTCATGCATTTTTAGATTATTCAAGTTTTGAAAATTTTATACTGAATTTTTATTTTTTTTATTTATTTTTTTAACGTTTATTTATTTTTGAGACAGAGAGAGACAGAGCATGAACAAGGGAGGGTCAGAGAGAGGGAGACACAGAATCTGAAGCAGGCTTCAGGCTCTGAGCTGTCAGCACAGAGCCCGAAACGGGGCTGGAACTCACGGACCGCGAGATCATGACCTGAGCCGAAGTCAGCCGCTTAACCTACTGAGCCACCCTGGCGCCCCCTGAATTTTTAGCTGTATATTCTTATACAGGTCTTTTAGTGTTTTTCTAAAATGGCAATGCATGGCCTTGATTTCTGTTATTATTATTTTTTAAATTTATTCATGATTAAAAATAGTGAATATAGCTCCATGTGTTCCAGCTAAACTTTAGGCAAAAAGAAGAGAAGGGGTCATACTAACCTCTCTATTTTTGTGGGAGCTTTATTGAAAAATATTTGGTGTACAATAAATGTCACTTATTTAAAGTATACAATTTGGTAAGCCTTTAAATTTTTTTAAAGAGTTTTGTTCTCATCTTTTATTTTTTGAGAGAGAGACACAGAGAGAGAGAGAGAGTGACTGTGAGTTGAGGTGAGAGGCAGAGGGAAAGAGAGAGAATCTTAAGCAGGCTCCACACTCAGTGCAGAGCCGGACCAGGGCTTGATCCCACAGCTCTGAGGCAAAATCAAGAGTTGGATGCTCAACTGACTGACCCACCCAAATGTCCCAGTAAGTTTTTATTTGTGTATACATGTATCCATGAAACTACTACCACAATCTAGATAGTGAACATACTCACCATCCCTCAAATTCCCTCTTGCACCTTTGTAATCTTTTCTTCTTGTTCATCCACCAATACCCAGATATTCACTGATCTCTGATCTTTCTAACACTGTAGATGAGTTTACATTTTCAGAATTGTGTATAAACAAAAATATGCAGTATATTTTTGGACTGGCTCCTTCATTCTGAATATTAGTATTTAGAAAATTCCAAGTTGTGGGATGCCTGGGTGGCTCAGTCGGTTAAGCATCTGATTTTGGCTCAGGTCATGATCTCACGGTTTGTGAGTTTGAACCCCACATTGGGCTCTGTGTTGACACTCAGAGCCTGGAGCCTGCTTCAGATTCTGTGTCTCCCTCTTTCTCTCTCCCTTCCTCACTCTCTCTCTCTCTCTCTGTCTCTCTCTCTCTCACTCAAAAATAAATAAACATTAAAAAACTTAAAAAAAAGGAAATTCTAAGTTGTTTCTCATTCAATAAATAGTTCATTCCTCTTTATTGCTGAATAGTATGCTACTGCATCACATACCACAATTTATCCATTCATCTAGGGGTAGACACTTGGGGTATTTCTAGTTTTTGGTTATTACCTATTAAACCTCTAGAAACATTCAGGTACAAATCTTTATATGGACATATTCTTGTATTTATCTTTGGCAAATACTTAGGAATGGAATGGTTAATCATATAGTAAATGTATGTTTAATGGTTTTATATGAATTTTAAAAACACACAAAACTAATCTATGACAGAAGTGAGAAGAACAGCTAATTTGGGAGTGTCTTAATTGGAAAAGACCAGAAGGAACTTGCTTAGATGCTGGATATGCTTGTATCTTGATCTGGATGGTGTTTAAATAATTAATACTTGTATAAAATTCATCAATCTGTATATTTAAGATTTGTGCACCTTACTACAAGTTATACATCCATTAAAAACAGTAATAATAAAAACAGTCAAAAATATTTATGAGATGGTTAGGGAAATTTGAACATACACAGGATGTTTAATGGTATTAGTGAATAATAAATAATAACTTAGATGTAATAAGAGTATTTGTGATTTTATATAAAGCATCGCATCCATATGTTTTAGAGATGCATGTTGAAGTACTGATGAAAAGATATAATTTTTGAGATTCATTGGAAATAAATCAGTGGGTATTGGCATGACTCAAACAAGATTGGACATATTTGATAATAGTTGAATCTGGATGATGAACATATTGGATTAATTATATTATTCTCTCTACTTATTTATATATACATTTTTAATAATAAACGTGTGTTTTTAAGGAATTGTTTAGTTCAGATTTCCATACTCATAATACTAACTTCTGGGCTTTTCCCCAAAATGGCTTGGTATAATCTCCCCACCTTCCATGCTGTGCCTCTATTGCTAATAGTAGTAACAGCTATTATTTATTGACTGTTAACAATCACCAAGCTCTGAAATAATTGTTGTGTGTGTGTGTGTGTGTGTGTGTGTGTGTATGAAAGCAAAATAAACAAACTGATAAATGAATTAAATTCTTTTTTCCCTTTTTTTAAAGTTTTTTTTCATGTTTATTTATTTATTTTGTGAGAGAAAGAAAGAGTGCAGGGGAGGAGCACAGAGAGAGGGAGAGAGAATCCCAAGCAGGTTCCACACTGTCAGCACAAAGCCCATGTGGGGCTCTGTCTCTAGAACTGTGAGATCATGACTTGAGCCGAAATCAGAAGTTGGATGCTTAGCTGACTGAGCCACCGAGGCACCCCAAATTCTGTCTCTTTAATCTGCTGAAAGAAGACAGCCTTTGATTTTTTTTTTGTCTTGAATCTTGAGAGGGTGGAAATGATAGGATTGAGAAAAATTATTAAAAGCATCCGCAAGCAATTTGATTGATTTCATTGTCAAAGTTAGAGTTTATCCTCAGAAAAGATTGGAAAAGGTGAGAGAGAAAGGTAGGAAGAACCAGAGCCAGCAGCAGCCAGTGGTTTCTAGGCAGAAAATTGTACGGTCTGGGAGAGAAATGGAGAGCTGGGGCCAACCAGCCTGTTAGGCTACATGAGAAGCACTGGGGAAAATGTTTCAAAAGAATTTTGTCCTGTGCCTTGAATAAAACCTCCTCTTAGCTTTGTTTTACCCTACAATCAAATTTTAAATTTGCTTTAAAAACAAAACCAGTAGCAATCAACTACATATTATACTTACTTTTTTATGTTTCTGAACAAGTATGTTAAAGTCTGACAAGGCCTGATAAAGCAACACTCAATTTTTTTTAAGCGAGAGATTCCAGAATTATTTGGCCACCCCTCTCTTCACACAAGCCCTCATTTTTTGGCCTCTGTGATCATCATCTTCTAAGCCTATTTTTGGAACACTTTTTGGAAGTGTTTCCTCAGATTTACAATCAAATTAATGTGTGCTTTGGTTCAAAAACCTCTCTTCTTCTTATTGCCAAGGTTCTGTCTGTTCTTCACCTCCCTTGATCTGCACCTCAGCCTGTGACCTTTCAAATTTTGCTTATAGGTCAATCTTTCCTCTGATATCATTTTTTTTTTTTTCAGAACAACTCAGCAAAGTAAATTTCTGGGTTATTGTTGGACAATATTGTTTCACACATCAAACAGGCCAATTAATTAATTAAATAATTAAACAGCAACTTCATAGATAAAAAAGAAAAAAAAGAAATATTTTATCATTGGCTTTTTTAACCATGTCATACAAACCACCTAATTATAGTACAGCTAGGTACATACACAAAAAACTTTACTGGAATGCTTGGAATATATTGGGTTGTTTTGAGGGGTGCCAGGGTATCTCCATTAGTTAAGTATTGGACTCTTGATTTCGGCTCAGGTCATGATCTTGTGGTATGTGAGATAGAGCCCCAAGTTAGGCTCTGTACTGACAGCACGAAGCCTGCTTGGGATTCTCTGTCTGCCCCGCCTCTCTCTCTCCCTCTCTCTCTCTCTCTCTCTCTCTCTCTCTCAAAATAAATAAACTTTCTTAAAAAATTCTTTTTCAAAGAAATTTTGTTGTTTTTACTTTTTTTCTTTTTTTAAATGTTGTTTTGTTTGTTTGTTTTTTCCCCTTCTTCTCTTCTTTGAGATTATAATGAACATGGCCATACCACAAGTCAAGTCAGAAGTAGGACAGAGAACTGGGAAGGCTGCTTTGGTCATCCGAGATCATTAAAAATGGCTGACCCCTAACAATATGTACAAAAATACAAATAAAATAACAATAAAAACAAATTTTCCTTTTGAAAATTTAAGAAAAAAATCAGGGCCTTGGAAGTTTTGATTGTTTTCCTCCCCTGGTGCAAACTTTCCTTACGTCTTTGGTTGGTGGAGAGCTTGTGTCAAGGAGGCGCTGTGCGCATTGGGCTGGGGTCCCAACTTTCCACTGGAAAGCGAACACATTTAGATTCTGAGACAGGAAGTGGAGGGTGAATAGTTCAAGGAGTCCCTTTCGTTGTTAAGTTTAACTTTTCCTTTTCACTGTCTAGTCATCCTCAGGGGTCTTCTGTTTCTTGGCAGCAACCTCATCATCCTCATCATCTTCAGATGTCTGGGTGCCCCTAGCTGCCTCAGCCTCTTCCTCTTCATTTCCATCCTCTTCCTCACCATCACCCTCCTCCTCCTCTTCCTCTCCCACCACCTTCTTCCTCTTCTTCATGTACCTCATTGTTGGCTTCCTGCTTATTTTCCTCATTACCATTCCTGTTAGCAGGTGCATCTCTTCTATTCTGTGCTTCCTGAACGACTCCCTTCCTCTCCTTTAACTCTTTTTCCTCCCTGTACTGCGCATGTGGGCGCCCACACAATCAGACCTCTAGCTGCGGGGGCAGTCCCGCATTGCTCTAGTAACTGACAGGACACCTGTCCTCCCTGTTCCCCAGGTCGGACGCAAACTCCTCTGGTATATTTTCATATTTTCAGTCATATTTTGAAATTTTGCTGTCAGTACATACTCCAACTGGATTATCTTTCTGGAGAGTTCCCGTTCTGAAATCCTAGGTCTTTTTGGTTTTGTGGAAAAGTGTTGCTTCATAGAAGAGAAGTGAAGCTGGAGGAGAATGTTCTCTGGGAGTAACATTTCTAAGGGAGAATGGGAAGACTTCTTTTAATAGAATAAAAAAATATGCTACTACATCTATATATATAGCTCAATTAATCGTGGGTGTGCCCTGCGCTAATTCACTTTGAAAATTACTGTACTGTGTCATCCAAGAAGTTGGAATAACACTTTGAGGGCTTTATGGCCACAGCTCATATAGACAGATGACTTTATCACAATATTTGGTGGCAAAGGTTGATAGTCACAGGAACCATGCATATCCTTTCATAGTTTAGGGTGACTGGTGTTCTGCAAGCTGAAATTACCTGGATATTTTAGTTAGGTCCTTTTTTCACAAGACTCTATGGAAAGATATAATAATGGGAAGAATACATACAGTGAACATATTTTTTCTAAATTGGAAAAGGCCAGCAGACTGCCCCTGAAGAATCCCTTAACAACAACAAAATGGAGAAAAACATGTTGGTACTACAAAAATCCAACCATTTATACTTTTTTTGCTACATTGTGTTAGTATTCATATTTTTGTACATGGTGTTGCATTTTCCTAACTGAACCATAATGGCCCAAGAACAGGAACCATATCTGATATGGCTTTGCATCCACTGAATACCCAAGTCAAGGAACAGTAAATCTTGAAATACATAATTAATGACCTGAAGAATGAAGATGAGTTTCAAAAGTGAAGACACATCAACTGAGTTAATATGTACCTAATGGCCAGAGAATCTTAAGACACATATCAGGCAAAAATGTGTACTAAGGAGAATCTGATCAAGATCCTAAAAGATGGGAAAGTGAAAAAGCAGTTAAAAAAGAAGCCTTTGGATGTGAACAAAAAAAGGAAGAATAGTGAGTCCAATAAAAATAATTTAAGTGGAGTTGAGAAATATAAAATATATGTTCATGTTTGGGACCAGGATGACATATGAGGGAGAAAATAGATGATTATTCAAGATTTTATGTAAGAAAAAGAAAAAAAAACAATAGGGATAATAAAATGAGACTATTTAAAAGGATATAGAGAAGTTAAGCATGTCAACAGAATCTGAATTCTTGGTGCTTAGTGAGAGAGGAGAGAAAACTGAAGAGAAGAATTTGAAGTTAGCATAAGGACCACTTTGATCATTAGAGATATGGATAAAATTCAGAGTTTACTGAAGCTTAAATTTAATGGCAGGTACTCTATCTTTCTCTGAGATTTGATAAGGAGAAAGGGATAGATATCATTTGGAGTAGAAATTTGAGATGCTTGGTCATCCTAATAAACTTTAATGTAAAAACAACATTGACAATCACATTGTATTTTGAGGTAATTAAAACCAGGCATTCCCACAAAATTGTTTTTCCATTATCCTATTATATTATTGACTTTTCCCTTAACTTAGCTTGAAATTCCTAACATTAGAGTCATTTCTTCAAATTAGACCAAAAAAAACCAAAAAACAAAAAAAAAACTAGAGAAATATTTTGAAGGCATAATTTAAAAGGCACCTAATTTAGAAGGGCACAATACTACGTTTCTGAATTTTCTCCAAACATATTTATGCAAAATATCATTTATTTTATCTGATAATATTTATATGCTAATCACTCTTCTTTTTCCAAAGATAATTTATTTTGGATGAAGTTGATGGTGAAATCCAAAATGAAACTAGAATAAGATGTGAGTTGAGATCATTGAGTTATTGACAAATTAAGCATGGCTGAACCAGAGATACCATTAGAATTGAATATAAGATGATGGTATAAGAAGAAAATCCCTATTAGGTACAGTGGAAGTCATCTTGACAAGCTTGTATCATAAACAGTTTAATTTTACATTTATACGGCATATTCTGGGAATGGTGCTGGATAAGCCTTTTCCTTGCCATCAAACAGCAGAGCTTGGTGACACCACAGCATTTCTGTACTCAACCTAAGCTAAGAGTCTGCCCATTCTTCTCTCTTCTAAAATAGTACATTTGTGCCTGAACAGAGTGGAAGTTCTCTGAGAAATTTTAGGAAGCAATGCAAAGTAAAGGGAAAAATAATCAACAATTTTAGAAAACATTTCAGAATTACATATTCTAGTATCATTTGTATTTTTCATATTTATACTAGAAATTTCTTCTTACACAATATTTTATCATTCTAGTAAGATCACTTTGGTATACTCATTTACTAATAGTTGCTTGAGGTATTAAAATACTACTTTGATAAGTTTCTGTATTATAAATTAATGAAAACATTAATATTTCTGGTTCACACAAAAGTTTGGAGAGACATTTGTTGTATAAGTTGGCTGATTAGTCTTTAGATAATTTTATAGAATTAGTCGTTGGATACTTTATAACGATCATGATAAAACAGTTTACTTTGTAATTTATTTCTTACAGGACGTCCACAAAACTTTAATAAATGTTAACAATTATGAATTTTTATTTTTTTCATTAGTGAGATTCTAAACCTCTCTATTGGATATTGATAAAACATAAGACTTACAATATTAAGGAAACTATTGTCAATAACTAGTTCGTTCTAAATAATTATTGCAAGTAAATAAGGTATTTAGCTTTAGGGGGATATTTGTCAAATTTTAAATTATATTATAGACACTTTTTTTTTCTTTCAGAGACAGAGTACCAGTGTGGTAGGGGCAGAGGAAGAGGGAGAGGAAGAATCTTAAGCAGGCTTCATGCCCACTGCAGAGCCCAATATGGGGCTCAGTCTCAACAACCATGAGATCATGACCTGAGCCCAAATCAAGAGTTGGACATTTAAACTACTGAGCCACCCAGGCACCCCTAGTTATATGTTGTTGTTGTTTTTTAATTCTAATATGTGGTACTTGAATTTGAAATATATCATTTGATCCAAAGATTAACATTTCTTCCAACTTAAGTGAAACAGAGACTTGAGAAACAGACACATGAATGTATGGATATCTTGCTTATTTGCTTGTTGCTTCATCTCTGCCCTGTGGTCTTCTCACTGTGGGCCTTAGTCTCCCACCCAACTCCTTAACATTAACCTTAGTGGCTAGACCCCTCCTTCCAGGCCTCACACAAGAGTTCAGCATTTAGCTTTACTTCTACTCTTGGTATGCTGCCTTGTGCATTCAGCTAACCAGTGGATATCTTCATCTTTTTTTCAATTTCTTTTCATTTATTTTTTTTTTTAATTTACATCCAAATTAGTTAGCATATAGTGCAATAATGATTTCAGGAGTAGATTATGCCCTTACCCATTTAGCCCATTCCCCCTCCCTCATCCCCTCCAGTAACCCTCTGTTTGTTCTCCCTATTTATGAGTGTCTTATGCTTTGTCCCCCTCCCTGTTTTTATATTATTTTTTTCCCTTCCCTTATGTTCATCTGTTTTGTCTCTTAAAGTCCTCATATGAGTGATGTCATATGATATTTGTCTTTTGCTGACTAATTTCACTTAGCATAATACACTCTAGCTCCATCCACGTAGTTGCAAATGACAAGATTTCATTCTTTTTGATTGCCAAGTAATACTCTGTTGTATATATATATACCACATCTTCTTTATCCATTCATCCATCGAAGGACGTTTGGGCTCTTTCCATACTTTGGCTATTGTTGATAGTGCTGCTATAAACATGGGGGTGCATGTGTTCCTTTGAAATAGCACAACTGTATCCCTTGGATAAATACCTAGTAGTGTAATTGCTGGGTCATAGGGTAGTTTTATTTTTGTTTTTTGAGGAACCTCCATACTGTTTTCCAGAGTGGCTGCACCAGCTTGCATTTCCACCAGCAGTACAAAAGAGATCCTCTTTCTCTGAATCCTCACCAACATCTGTTGTTGCCTAAGTTGTTCATGTTAACCATTCTCACAGGTGTAAGGTGGTATCTCATGGTGGTTTTGATTTGTATTTCCCTAATGATGAGTGATGTTGAGCATTTTTTCATGTGTCAGTTGGCCATCTGGATGTCTTCTTTGGAGAAGTGTCTATTCATGTCTTTTGCCCATTTCTTCACTGGATTGTTTTTTGGGTGTTGAGTTTGATAAATTCTTTATAGATTTTGCTTACTAACCCTTTATCTGATATGTCATTTGCAAATATCTTCTTCCATTCTGTCAGTTGCCTTTTAGTTTTGTTGATTGTTTCCTTGGACATCTTCATTTTTAAAGTGACCACAAATAAAATGTCTAAAATTCAACTGATTTTCTTCCTCCTGGAAACACAGATCAGTCTTGCCACTGCTTAAATTTCTAAAATAATAATAATAATAGTAATAATAATAATAATAAAATATAAATTAAAAAATCCAATATGTACTTTTAAATCTTTCTCCTTTGTACAGATAACTTTGGAAATAGCACTCATGTGCAACGAAAGGCAAGTGACTATGGCCTAGCAGGAGATGGGAAGGAAATGAAAGCCTACTCTCAAGAAGGATGAGATTGCATTGGATGGTCTACCTGGGGAAAGGAAGGAATACCACAGTTTTCAGGCAAATATTACAACTACAGCTTTGTTTTTAAAAGAACAACAACTGAATCCACAAAAAGTTGCTAAAGGCACTGTTTCCACACACATATATATATACATATATAATTCCTCCAGGGAAGGAGATTCTAAATAAGTAGCCAAAAGTTAACAAAATACTATATTTCTATTTTCATAGTATTTTGTGTCAGGAAAGTCCCAGACTGTCACAATTAAGGATTATCTACTTTTTAAATTGTCATTTAAGAGCAAAGAAATGCCTTTTGTGGGTTCTTGGTTTTGAGAAGATATCTTATAACCAATCCTTCTTCAGAAACACCCTCAGATCCTGAGCCATGTAAATGTTCTAACAGAGTATCCTTTCAAAATAAAGATACAAATATTTATAGCTCATTCCAACATAGACACCCAGATGACAAATAGAACTGCATAGCTGTATCTAATTTGAGGAGGCATTTTTCATCCAATGCAAGGATATAAGCACATGAATTACTTTGCTTTCAAGAAAACTCAAAATAATTTCCCTGTATTAAAAAATATCTATAGTTGATCTTGCAAAGTAACACAAACTCTACTACCTAATTACTGAATATTTTCCTTGTCAATCCTGTGTGAAATCATGCAAAGATTTGTAGATCCTTTTATCCAAAGTCTAGAAATGCCAGCAGTGTCCAAATAATCTAAGAGTTTATTTTAAATGCAGAATCTCAGGTCCCAAATGGAAGAGTTTGAATTAGAATTTGCATTTTAACAAGATCCTCTAGTGATCTCAATGAACTTTAAGTGTGAGAAGCCATGGTGTAGATCATACTGATAGCAACAACAACAACAAAACATCTGGTTGGGGTAATTAAAAAAAAAAAAAATTGATTAGGTAAGTGGATTTTAAACACAATTGCTGGAAAAGAGTCATTTCTTTAAGATGTGTCATTTAATTCTGGCTTAAGTGTTGCTACTTAACTGCTTTCTCAATTTTACCATACTATGTAGCTTGGAAAATTGTTCCTATATTATTTGGCTTTCAATTTTTTTCATATTTGGGGTTGGAAAAATTATCCCAAAATTATCTTTCAAGCATTTTTTGCACTACATTGTGCTGAAGTTTTATAAGAACTGTAAAGAACATTCAGAATCTTATATAAAAGTGGTCTCAAATTTATTATTATCCTTCAATAATTGTGTAAGTCAGTTGCATGACCAGATCATGTAGAAAGGCACTAACTGGGAGAAATATGGCTTCTCACCTCCTTTATATTTTTATTATGTTCTGTCTGACCCTCACCCTACAGCCTCCACCCTGATGGATATATATAATTCCACACACAAAAAAAGATGAAATATTGTTGTCCTTTGTTAACACATTTTTTTCTAGTCACAGAAATGGAGTCACACATGGGTGGGAGACCAAATAAATGTTCGCTTTAAACCTTTTTCCTAGCCTCAATGCACAGTACAGCAATTTCCCACTCTTTGATCAATTCTGTGTAATCCCAAGAAAAAATTGCTTTCTCAGCTTTGGATATCCTGACTCTAAAATCTCTCCAGTCTCTTGCCAGATCTAAACTGGAGTCGGTTTTGAGTGTGAGTGACATGAGTGAGAGGTGACTAATCTCTGCCACCCATCATTTTGAAGGTTGCAAAATTAACACACTTTCTCTTTGTCAGTGTCGATGGAAAGAATGAGAAAGTCACAGAAATATACGTTAGTACACTATAAAGTTTGTTAATTATGCTCGCCTCTCGTTTCTATTTGTAAAGACATTTGATCGCCATTTCTGTTCAAAGCAGCCCCAGTTTTCATTAGTGAGTTTTGCAGCTGCTTGGAGTTTCTGGCAGGCAACACTGTTTAAGACTGTGTAAGTCTAAAATGTTTTCCCTAACGTTTCAGTTCATATTGAAAACAGACACACACTCTTGAATGTTTAAAGCAGAATTGTTTCTGGTCAAATTTTAGGTGTCAACACAAAATACTGCAGAAGAAATTACATCTTGGTTTTTTGGTTTTTTTTGAAGATTTTGAAAATCAAGAGAAAAAAATAGAGAAAGAAAGACATGGGAAAAAAATAAGCAGAAGAGAAGAAAGAAAAACCCAGTACATATTTTAAGCTAAGTTTGCATGGATCAATTTTAAGGAAATAGTAATCCATTGCATTTTCCCAAGAAAGTTAATAGAACATTTAAAAAGCTTTACTTCTCAGAATATAAAACAAAACTTGTGTAGAGACAAGTTAATCCTTACGTATCATAATCTACTCTCTAGTGTTGAAGTGATTACTCAAAAAATATCATTTTAATTACTTTCTTTCCCAGGAAAAGTGGAGTGGATTGACAAATAAGCACAGCCAAAGAAATTGATCTTGAAACTATGTCACTATTCCTTATATTACTGTATATAAATAAATTATGATGGAAACTAATTATGATTAGTTTTTAGACTAATTTTAAGATGTTAAGAGAGTGATGTTTTCAGAGGAAGTTATATTCATATACATCATACTTCTTAACAAAATTACTTTGGCAGAAAGGATTCTTTCACTAATTGTTTAAACGTCTGGAAGCATGTATTCATGGAACAATAGAACAGAGGAATCTTTTACAAACAGGAAAAAATTGTTACTGAAGACACATACAATTTCTAAACATTTTGTACTTGAAATTTTCTTGCTCTATTCTCAAAATAATCTGTGTGGGTAGAGTTTGTTAATAAGATACTTCATAGTAAAATAATCCCTTTGAAAGACTGTAACATTCCAAACCATGTAGAAAGAGTGTCTCTCATTCGTAACAGAAAACATAGAATAAAAAAAAAAAAATACAGAATCCTCTTTAAATAGGCACTTGGTCTTTGTAAGTCACAGTTAATCCTTCCTTTTGTTTTGAAAATTTTCTCCTTCTAATTCTGTCTTTATGGAATAATGTAGTAGACAATTGACAATACACATTTTTTCTTATTTTTAATAACTATAAAGCAACAATTTACTTTTTATGAAAATGTGATGCATATGAAATGAGAAGGCAAATGAAGAACTGAGATGGTATAGTATAGGTGATACCCAGGTAAGCACATGAAAATAGTCAACCTTACATTTGAGGAGTGTGAAGATGATGGAAGGTTTTGATTATCACTAAAGAGTCATGGTCATATGTATATTGAGGTTCCAGGGCTTAACTGGTGGGGGAGGGACAAGCTGATCAGTAACAACCTATAAAGCTAGGGTCATGAAAAATGTCATACCTAAAAAATAAAATAAAATAAAAAGTCACACCGTCCGTAAAAGGGGAGCTTTCTAGGAAAGTTTTTTTTTTGTTTTTTTTTTTTGTTTTGTTTTTTTTGCTAAAATGAAGCCAAAAGAAACCCTAACATTCTCTGTTGTGCTTTGAGGAGAAAACTTGGTCATCGTCATCTTGTCATCATCACTTAATCACCATGCTCCAAATTTTGTCACCATAGGCCTGCTCCCAGATGGATCAGGAACATTAATTTATATTATCCATCCCCCCCCCCCACCCCTGGGGGGAATCCAAAAAAAAGAAATAACACTGAAGTGTTTTAGTTTTGCAGTGGCCCTTGATGCTAGAAAGAAACAAATCAAAAACTTCCCTGAGGAAGGTATGCTCCATCGTAGCACTTTGGGATTGCCATGAATTGAGTTCTTAATGGTTAATACTTAGTTCAGTTACACGTGAGCAAAATATTATATATAAAAAAAAACATAATAGGCCATCATGAGAGAAAGTCAATAGGAAAAAGAAGGAATTTACTTAAACCATCCTTAGGGGAAAATGGAATTATTCGATGTAAATATAGTAGATCTACATGTGGCAGTTTAAAGAGACAAAAGATGAAGTCAGCAAGTACTATAAAGTGACAACCAAAATAAACAGGCACAGAAGAATTAGTCAGAGAGAACTTCTAGGAAAAAAAGAAAATCCAGCAAAGAATGGGGGAAAAAATTCAGATAGGGAAACTTAAGGACTCTTATTATAAAAGTCTGCTTTTTCCTCCTTTTCCTGCTTCCATTCTTCCTAAGACCAGCACCAAACTTTACACATGCCCAGAATGCAGATAGTATATATCCTCCTTAGAAGGAACAGGTGGGGCACCTGGGTGGTGCAGTCTGTTGAGAGTCTGACTTTGGCTCAGGTCATGATCTTGTTTTGAGTTAGAGCCGGGCATCAGGCTCTGTGCTGACAGCTCAGAGCCTGGAGCCTGCTTCAGATTCTGTCTGTGTCACCCTTTCTCTCTCTCCTGCCCCCCCCCCCGCCCACCCACTGGCACTCTGTCTCTCTCTGTCTCTCTGCTTCTCTTTCAAAAATAAATAAACATTAAAAAAATTTTTTAAGAGAGAAGGAACAAGGAGTTAATGATTTCTTTAGAATAGATAACATCTAGGGAAGGACCAGGTGAGAAAGACCGGACAAAGCCATCATAAGCGTATTCCAGACCACCAATCCTAGACATCTTGACTCCAAGACCCCCCTGGCTCCAAGGAATAACATCTGGGCCCTTGTCTTTCTTCTACTGGTTCACAGATGCCTGAGAGGACACATATATCAGACCGCAATCCTCAATAAAAACACCAGACCCCTACCAAAGATGAGACTCTATCTCCCTTCCTCTCTGAGTCTTTAGACACCCTGTCTGTACCTGCACTCTCTCTGTACCTTCAGTAAACTCTGCTTTCATCTCCTGCTGGCTCACATTTTATTTCCATCCTGTGCACAGCCAGCGAATCTTGGCTTGTCGGGAGGTCCTCTGTTTGGGTCCTCGGACCCAGCCTGCCAGCATCAAAATGATATACAGCTGAAGAGAGAATCAATAACTTAGAAATTAAAGCTGAAAGGATTCCCCAGGATTCAGCACAGAAAACTAAGGAAACAGGAAACATAAAAGAGATATCGAGACGTAATAAAGAATGATCAAGTCTACTCTGACACTGTGATATAATTAGAAGTGAATATTTGGTCTTTGTTCTTGGTTCCTGGCAGGAGCTCCTAAAGCCTTTGTAATTCCCTAAGTAATAGGGGTGATAAGAACATCCTTTGTTATAACATTTGGTCCCAGCCCTTGATGTAAAACTTTTAAAGACCCTTGAAATCGTTGAGTGAGGAGTGTCTTTTTGTATGCTAATGAGATGACTGGTGGCTGGGGGTCACCAGATAGCTTCAGGATCAGTGCTGACCAACAGAAAGCCCAACTGTGTGATGAGAGGTTGGAACTTTCAGGCCTACACCTGATTCTCCAGGGAGGGAAGAGAAGCTGGAAATTGAGTTAATCGCCAGTAGCCAGTTATTTAATCAATCATGCCTAAGTGATAAACCTCCATAAAAATCCTAACCAATGGGGTTTGGAGAGCCTTCAGGTTGGTGAACCCATCCACATGCTAGGAGGGTATTGCGCCCCAACTGCAGGGGGACAGAAGCTCCTGCATCCAGTATCCTTCCAGATTTCACTCTACGTATCTCTTCATCTGGCATTTCTTCTGTGTCCTTTATAATATTCTTTATAATAACCCACTAAATGTAAATAAATGTTTCCTTGAATTTTGTGAGCCATTCCAGCAAATTACCAAACTGGAAGGGGGTGGGAGCCCCCAACTTTATAGCCAAGTTAGACGGAAGTGTAAATACCTTAGAAACCTATTACTTGCAACTGGCATCTTTAGTAAGGGGGCAGTTTTATGGGACAGAGCCCCTAACCTGTGGGTTTGTGCTAACTCCAGATAGTTAGTGTCAAAATCGAATTAAATTATAGGACACAGTTGGTATTTGCAGAGAATTAAGGAACTGGTTGGTGTGGGAAAAAATACCCCATATATTTAGTGTCCAAAGTGTTCTGAGTGGAATAAACAGGTTTCTTTCATCTCCATCTCTAGCTGGAGTTTCAGGAGAGAAGAAAATGACCAATAGACAAAATTTGCAAAAATAATGGCTGAAAATTTTCCAAAATACAAATTAACTCCAGAGATAATGAAACACAATATATCTAAAAGCAAAACAAAATAGTATATCTGAAAAATATTAACCCAACAGAAGTCCACATCTAAGATCATCATGATGAAACCACAGAATGTCAAAGATAAAGATGTGAAGAGCAGCCAGGAAAAACATGAACATATTCTGTAAAATGAATGAAATTCATATTGCTAGAATTTTACTGGCTTTCTCACCAATGAAAATGAAATCTAGAACTTCAAAATTCTGTGTGAAAACATTCTCCAAATTTTTAATTTGGGTCCTAGAAAAATAATCCTTCAAGAGTAATTGCAAATTAAAAACATTTTGACATGAACAAAATAAAGAGTTTACTACCAACCAAACCTCAATAGAGAAACTTGTAAATGATATACTTTAGGGGGAAGGAAAATGATCCCACAAGGAATATCTACAGTGAGAAACAAAAAATGTTAAAAAAAAATAGATAGACTTGGGCATATAAAGAATAAATGTAAGAAGCTTTGTCTGAATAAAAAAAAATGATAATGCTTAATTTGTGTGGTTAAGAAATAAATACAAGGTAAACTAAAATCTGGATAAACACCATTTTCAGCTGGGATTAGAAGCTGAAGTATTCTAAGATCTGTTATTATTTGTGAAGAGAGTATATGAGTATTAAATTTAATGGTTGACTTTGTAAGGTATGCCTGGCAAAATTCAAGTTTAGCCACTGGAAAAAGAAGATACAGAGTATACAGTTTACAAGTGAATAGAACAATATAAACTTGGAAAAGAAAATATCATACCAAAGCAAGGCAACGAGTAAGTAAGGAAGCACAAAATAAGATCTCAAAAATATATCAAAATACATTGAAAATCACAACAAATATAAATCTACTAAATATACTATTTTAAAAATTGTTGTAATATTCAGAAAAGATACATGCTACCTATGGGAGACACACCTAAAATATAAGGACATACAAAGTTTGAAAATAAAGACATAGAAATGGTAAAAATATATGATTTCAAATATACTAGAAAAATAGTTACAAAAATAAAGCTGAGAAGAGTTGTGTTAGTATCAAACAAAATAGACTTTAAGACAAAAAATTTTTAAGAAAAAATGAAGTTATCATAAAACATATATTTTAATAAAACAAGAGTGAATTACAATTTAAAATTTATGTATATCAAATTAAAGAGCTTTGAAATATTTGAGAAAACCTCAAGGAGAAATGAAAAAAATCCATGATCAAAGAGTTATTAATGTTATTAGCTTATAATTGCATATAATATAGAAAGACTATCTTGGTTTTTCTCACATTCTAATGTTTATATGACGACCGATTAGAGATCATGTTAAAATGCAGATTCTGACGGAGGGGCACAGGGTGGTGATTGAGATTCTAAAGTTCTAAAAAGCTCCAGACTCATGTTAATGCTGTTTGTTGGAGGATTACAATTTAAGGAGCAAGGACAAAGGAGAGGGGAAATCCTCCAACTAGTTTCAAGGAGTCCACTTAATTATTGCTTTTGTATCAATATACAGATTGACATATATTCCAGATTCCTGGAGGCTGGAATGCATGGCTCTTTCTGTCTTGAAGGAGCAAAATTGGTGACAAGGAGATCTTGGGGAAAGGTGTGCAATAGACCTATGAGAGTGGACATAAAATGTTGTTAAGTGAGCTCCACCAAAAAACATTCGCTGCGGAAGAGGCATTTAACAACCAGGTGGAAAATATTTATCTGGCAGATGTCAGCAAGTCGCTGTTCCTGACCCTCAGAGAGTTTGCACAATGGGTCTATGAATAGAGTGTCCGTAGAGATGGAGGCTATGCATGGACTCAGCCACATGAGTTCTCTCTCAGTAAGAGAGAGAGCCAATACAACTATTGCCACTTCAGAATAACTAAACCACCAGTAACAAAATGAATGCTGAGCCCTTGATACGGAACCATCTTACAAGACTAGGTAGTTCCCTAGCAACAGGTGAAATGCCTGGGTTCTCCTTCTACCCCAGCAGTGCAGACTCAGGGGACTTAACCATTTATTCCAGATACAGGTTTTTTTTTTTTTTTTTCTCTGCCTGTAGTTCTTTTGCCAGCAGTACCATCCAACAGTTTAGGAAAAGCCTGAATTATTGACAGGTGATCGATAATTTATAACATCACCTCAATGGAAAGACATATTTTGTGATAAAATAGATGCAGCAGTGGGGGTCCATGGCCAAAGACCAAAGACCAAAAATCTTACATGTTGCAATGGCCTATTGAAGGTCCAGTTACAACAAAGATTGACAAACATCTTTTCTAAAGGGTCACACAGTAAATCTTTTAGGCTTCACTTGCCACAGGGTCGATGTTACACCTACTGATTACCATAAGAAGCAATGATTTCTGCCAGATGAAGAGGGCACCGAAACATATCATGTTACTTCCACTGTCAATGAAAACAGAGAATATGAAACTTCAGCAGCTACGGTTTGATCAAGGGAAGGCAATCAAAGGCTCAAACTTCTTTGGGATGAAAGTCTGGGTCACTGCACAGGAATGCAACCTGGATTACTGTCAATTTTGGCTAAGGAAAGGAATATCTAGAATATTGGAGGAGAGAAATTATGACTATCAATTGTGGTCATGTAAACAATGGCAGTCACAGGAACTAGAGCTTGTTAAACTACCCTTCGTGCATTATGTATTTGTGAAGATTATAGGCTATTACCATGAATCCCCAACATTAGCAAAAATGTAATTTGGGCCATAAATGCAAAAGGATTTATGCAAAAAGTAGACTGTATCAGATGCTTTTGTTTCTTCTCAATGACACTTCTGATGCCAGTGCTGGCTGTGGGGGATAGTTCTGCATGGGTATTAACACTCTTTGAGAAAAGTGGCCCATTTCAAAAAACAGGTTACATAGTCCAATGATCTGCCTGAGTCCCCTCCAGTGCGGTGGCCGTTGGTGGAGACTTATGCGGGATATGTGTATTACAAGAATTGAGGAAAGCAGAAGACAATCCTACAGGCAATCCTACAGGCAATCCTACAGGCAATCCTTTAACCCTTGGTTAAAGGGCACAGAAGCTGATAGCTACGTGTCCCACCTTCCATCCTTTGGACAGCTATTTCTCACAGGCTTTCTGTATAGTTCCCAGGATGTTTTGGCACAATTGTACACTCCTATAACCCACAGTGGTGATTTGGATAATTCATAATTATGTTAACATTCCTGCCATCCCTGTATCAGTCTCCCTGATTCTTCATTCCAGCTGTTGGGGCTGGTCTCCAAAATAAACTACCTGAATAAATATTGTACCTCAGCCTCTATTGAGTGAAAAACGAAGTTAAGAAAACCAATCAAATAAAAAACCTCTAGTTTAATATAAGAGTTTAAAAATGAGAAAATACATGAATAAATTTATAACAGTAAACTTGAAAACTCATAAGACATTCATTCTGTAAAAAAACACTGAAATAAGAAGAAATTGACCTTCTGACTAGTTTTACAGCCATCAAAGGATTGACTTAATGATTAATTTAAAATTCTTGCATGGGAGGAAAACAAAAGCAAAACAGAAGCAGCCTGTCTGAGTCTGTCAAAATATTAAGAATATTTTTCAAGTGTCTGTCAAAATATTGAGGTAGAAAGAAAACAAAAAGAAATGGCATGCTTCTCAAATTTGTTAAACAAGTTGGTAAAACCCTGACACCAAAAATACCATGTTCTCTTAACCAACTTCTTTTAACCAGGTACTTTGATTAGCAATATCACTTTCCATACCAATATATTAAAGGAGAAAAAGAAATCATGTGCTTATTTCCAGGCATTCAATAAATGCATGGACACATGTCAATACCCATTTGTCATAGAAAGCTGATATAAAACTAGAAATGAAAGGAGACTTTCTTGAACTTATAATGGATAATCATTGAAAACCTAAAGCAAACAACGATGAAACATTTAAAGCATCATCTTTAAGGTCAGAAATGTATGTGTCCAATACCTTCAATTTTATTCAACATAGTACGAGGTCTTAGCTACCATAATAGACACACAAAAAGAAGATGTAAAATAGATTAACATTTCCCGTTACCTGCCAAATGATACACTGTTTTTCGGAATCAGAGATTTTATTTTTACAATTGTGTGTGTGGGTGTGTACGTGTGTGCGTGTGTGTGGATAATTGATAGAAAAGGATAGTGAGTGAAAGGGAAAAATAAGATATGGAAGAAAGATTTAAATGAGAGATGAAAGTATTTGAGCAAGACTGCTGTATGTGAGAAACAGTGTTTTCTCATCTCTACCCTATGCCTTGGCTAGATAGCACATCCCTCAGATGCCCTTAGGGATGAAGTTCTGGGTACAAAGTACATTCCCTTGTGTAAAACTTGGCAGATGAAAGTGAGACCAAGGCCATCTGTGGTAGCCAGGTCAGAGAGAGCTGGGGCTCAGAGGCAGCGGCAGGCCATGCGGCTATTGTCCCCAAGGTCATGGTGTGAGGCACAGTTGTGGTCGTGGCAATTGCAGATAGAGTGCTGTGGCCTTTCACTCGGTAACCCAGTGGTTATCTCAGTTTCTGATCCTCCAGAGCCTTGAATGTACTTGTGTAGACTTACTTCCCTTGATGTGTCTAGAATGGGTATCGCCTTCCTGTGCTAATTCCTGGATGATTTAGGGAGAGGGTGGTATGTTTCTGCTTGTTTAATTTCTCTTCATGTCACCTAGTCGTGGCTCGTCAACTTTCCCACTGAAACAGGGGATCTCTTTTCAACTGAAGACAGTCTTTTTCGTAGTGTCACGCATCTGTTTACTGGAGAGGGCGGCAGCTATTGCTGCCTTCTACACCTCTGCACCTTCCTAAAATCATAACCTTGCTGTTCTTGTTTAAGTGCCATTAAATACAAAGCCCAATTTAGGTAAAAAGGAAAGCGGTCGTATCTCAGGCATCGAATCATCTCTCGGTTTGGTGATATGCCAGACTTCAGCACGTGTCTGCCAACTATTCATCTCTCTGTGTGCCACGACTAATGCATTTGCCAAACATTCCAGGTGTCAATGCTTTACTTATGCTTTGTTGGAAAGGATAAAAAGAAATGCACTAGGAAATATTGCCAATTAAGAAAAATAGCTCTTTTTAATGGGGACATATTATTTTCTCCTTAAATTCCACTGGGTACTTAGCTTTCAGATTTTCATATGTTTTACAGATTCAGAGATGATTTTCCAGTTTGGCACGCACATAGTTTGGCCACATTTAAATATGTGCATAAGAAAATATATTTACTGGACAGATCAATCCTGGTTTCTGCCATCTCGTCATTCCTTTGTAGGAAACTGCTCCATTCCTAACAGGGGCTGAGTAAAGCCACAGAATGGCCCTGTTCAGTACTTCATAATTCAGTCCAAAAGCCAAACGTGGTAGGTCCTCCGTGGCACCTAACCCAACGCCAGATAACACAGAAGATGGCCAGGGATCATAAGCTGTCTGATATTGAAAATTCTACCCAGACAATAATTGTGGTGATTAGCTTGGCCAATCAGATATTACTTCTCAGAAATTTGAACTAATCCAGGGCATCAGCAGTTACAAAAGTGAGAAGATCTACAAATCAAGCAGAGAAAATTGAAGAATTTTGCCTGTTCATTTTTTTCTCAGCTTTGAGTGTATGACTTGAAAACGGCTCTTAAAACCACTTAAACAATACAGATTACCAATGAATCAGATGCTGAATATAGTAGACATTTACAAAATATCATTTCATTTGAAACAGGCCTAGGATATGGCTTTTGTATTCAGGATTCCAAAAAACCCGTTATGATTTGGTTTACAATAGTCATTGTTCAGTTTAAATTGCTTCAGTAGATTGGCACAAGATCTTATTTCATATTCTGAATTAATCGTACTTTCTCCATTACTTATCTAGATGGTGCAGAATAATATAGCATCATATGTATAAAATTGACTAAGCTATGTGCATGTGCTGATGATATTAGATGCAGTTGGCACATATTTAAATATTTGACATAAAATGTATATATGATATATGTATATACACATATACACAAGAAATGAAGCCTGTTTCTGCATTGCTTTTGATTGTGCCATATCTTCATGTCATGTTGATATTCTTGGAACAGTACAAGATATTTATCCTATATATCTCACATTCAAATTAATTATAGGTTATGCCATAATTACCAGTCAATGGAATAAACTTTATTCAAGTACATACAGTAGTTTCTTTCTTTGAGAAGTTTGCCTATTCATCTAAGCATGTACAACAAAGAGCTATGTGGAAGCCACGGGATTCCAGCCTAGGCTGCCAGATCAGCTTAATCAACTCTGGAAGGAAATGGAGTGACAGTTGTCCAAGCTAGATCACACTTACATTCTCATCAAGTCCGTTAATCCTGTTCAGCCAACTGTTATTGTGAAGAGTAAAAAGGATCCTACCTTCTGGCAGCTTGCGGTATGGTTTGGAAAACAAAAATATGTATAAAGAGATATAATGCAATGCAGGCTACAATAAGAATTAAAATAGAATTACAGACAAATTACAAAAGCAGAACAAGGGAAGGAAAGATTATTTTTGACTGGCAATATATGCCAAAGGTTTGGAAAACATGTGACTTCAGCTTGACTTTAAAGGATATGGAGGACATTATTGTTTTAAACTTTGCAAGCAGATTATGTGTTTTAACTCTGCTGACATGCACTATTCTAGTTTTCACTTAACTCATTTCTGGTTGGCCTCTCCCCTACAAACTTCACGTGTTCATAGATAATCCAAAATTTTAGAACATATCGGGTTTGTCCCCAATTTCTCCCATTATGCAAAAGCCCTCTTGATTTGATAATTCATTTGTAAAGTCCACAAAAAGTGTTGTAAGATATTTATGCCCTGTTTTATTCATATTTTTCATGGTTCACTTCAAGGTTTTGGTAGAAAACATTATTCTAATTTCCCATGATTTGCTATTAATAAAATAACCCATAAACTAAGCAATTTATGCATAGCTTTCATTCCCAACATTGGTAAGTTTTTTTTTTTTTTTTTTTTTGTTCACATTTACTAGATACCCTTTATGTACTACACATTTTTGTTATTGTCGTTTTTAGTTCAGTATGTTGTTATGAGGCAAGAATTCTATACTAATCACAAGAGAGCACTTCCTCTTGTGTTGCAGCTCATGCTTAATTGTGGCCGAAAGGGAGAAGTGTAGATGGAAGGCAAAATTTTAGATTATACCAGCCAGTATACCGTTCTCAATTATTTGGTATTTCAGTCAAAAGAGTTATAGACTTCAATTATTCAGATAATTCCCCAAATGGTGGCCTTTTAAAATGAAGCAAAATGTCACACTTTAGAATCTGCAGAGCTAGTTTCTCACCTCTTGACAAATTTATTAGAACCTGAACAATGTCACTAATTCTTCCAAGATATAATGATGCCATTTAGTGCATTATTGTTGGAGTACACCGGGGACTTTGGTAGAATTATCTTAAACTATATTGAGTTGAGTTTTAAATTCAATTATGCTGCAAGTTTTATCATCACAGACGAAATACTAATTTTCTTTAACTGTGTTTTGCAATCTTGTTACAGAGGGCCAAAGCATTGTGTTGTCCCCCTTGGGCATCTTAGCTTTATTATGTCTTTATGGTCTTTCTCCCCAATCCTATTTTTTTATTATTATTAATACTGTTTAATATATTCTAAATGGTAAACTAGTGGCTTAATAAATTTTATAAACCTCCCTGGGCTCCTCATTACTACCAGAGAGGAACTGTTTATAGAAGAATAATACTTACTGATGTGTGTTCCAAGTCCAGAAGGCCCCCGACAATGTGCAAAAGTAAAAACTAAGAACTAAAAATATTTCAAACATGAAATAAATGCTTGAACTTAAAAACATTCCTTTCCTGTTTTTTTTTTTTTTTTTTTTTTTAAATCAGTAACTTCAGCGTTATTCGTGCACGTTCTTGACGTGCATGTCAGTAACCAGCCCTGTGAATCAACTACACTGGTGTGACCAAGTTAAATATTTGCTTCTTTGGGAATTATTGGATATGGCTGTGTGCCAACCTTGATTTGTCAGGACTTGAGATGCTTCCCTATGATACATATAAGAACATAAGATAAATAGGGTTTTGACGATAATCTGATGAGCAGATAGACCCACTGAAACACCAAACTAGCCTGGCATTACTCCCCCTATTCCTGAGTATAGTTGAAGTGAATTTCCTCAGCAGAATCCTCACAAATTCCCTAGGTGGAAACATTTGTAAGTCTGCTACCATAGGAAAACTGTGAATAAATAAATAATTAGTGAAGGGGCACCTGGGTGACTCAGTCGGTTCAGTGTCCGACTCTTGATTTCTGCTCAGGTCATCATATCACAGTTCCTGAGATCAAGCCCGTGTTGGACTCTGCACTGACACCGCCTCTCTCTCTGCCTCCCCTGCCTGCTCCCTTCTCTCTCAAAACAAACAAGCATTTAAAACGATTAAGTGATGAACTCAGTCTATACAGGAAAAGAGGACATCAAAAAGGAAATAAATACTATAATAAAAAAGAAAAAGAAGTATAAAAAGTGACATAATATATTTATATAGCTTTATAGCTATATATATAATTTTAAAATAACATTATATTTATGATACTGAGATATCATTCTACATTTTTTTTTTTTGCCAAAAAATAATGGTCATTGCATCTGTTTTTTGGATAAAAATAATCCTGCAAAGAAGCTATAAATTTGAGAAAATATAGATTAAAACTGAGAAAAAAACTTTAGTAGTTTTCTATAACCATTATTTTAGAATTTAGAAAAATTCAGAGAAGATATTTGTCTTTTATTGGAATTACATGTGAAGCTACACAATGTGAGAAGTGATAGGAACCTTAGAGTTCATCTAGACATTTCTGAAGTTTTGAGTGATAGAGGAAGACTAGAATTGTATCTCCTAAATTCCAGGCCAGTTTTCTTCCCTCACATCATAATGCTTTTCTGGGAACAAGTATTAATATGGGTCAGAGACGAGGGCACCTGGGTGGCTCAGTGTCTTGAGTGTCTGAATCTTGATTTCAGCTCAGGTCATGATCTCGACAATTGTGAGATCAAACCCCACATCAGGTTTTATGCTGAGCAGAGCCTGATTGGGGTTCTCTCCCTCTCTCTCTGCCCCTTTGCCTGTTCATGCTCTCTCTTTCTCTCTCCAAATAAATTTAAAAAATCTTAAAAAAAGATGGGTCAGGGACAAAATTAAATATAGGTATAGAAATGAAATACATATATATGTGTAGGTATCTGTTCACACATGTACACATTATATGGTTGCATATAATAAGGGTTCTATGTAAATAGTGGTTACACATAGATAATACTAAATAGACACCCTGGATATCCTTTCATTCCCTCAAGTGTTATTAAGGCCATTGTGTATGTATGAATGTGTGTGTACATGTTTAGGGGAATTTATGTTGTTTTATTTTAATCACTGGGCCTATCATTTGATAATCGTCCATATATCAAAAGACTCAATCATCATATAATTCTGATTTTTTATTAAATAGAAGTGATAAAACATATATGAGGATATCAATACAAATACTGAGATATACTTTCCAAATTAATCATGATGTTCTGATTTTCCTTATTTATAGTTGACTTCCTAGCAAAGTAGTTAACACAGTAAATTTATAGTACAAAGAACATGAACTTGACAACAGAAGATAATTCTCCAGGCAGTGGTTTCTGCTAGTCATGAAATTTCTTTCAACTGTCAGAACATATTCATCTGCACCAATATTGTAAACTTCTAAGGAAGGAAACAACTTTTGACAGTTATGCTGACATGCCTCATCTGATTTAACTGAATATATCAGAATAACTAAGTCACTGCCTAATTTGTATACTTTTCATAGACATGAAAACTCTTTTATGAAATGTAGAAATGGCTACATTTATTGAGACTATTCTGGAAATAAAAAGACTGATCATGTAAGATTACACTATTTTGATCAATAGGTAATGATGTGTAGAAATAATATCTTCTTTGCTGAATTCTCCATAAATCTAACATGTAACATAACAACTGTGTTATTCGTAAGATGTAACTTCTTTCCAGAACATGGAACTCAAATTATATCGTATATTTAACCCAATTTTATTTTCTATATTTATCCTTTTCTTTAGAACACTTTTTTTTGAAAATGAGAAATGACATAATTGAAATGCATTGTAAACTTATTTTCTCATTCATTAAAAATATCAATAAAGGTTTTATGATCTTCATTTTTATTTCTATTTTGTAATTCTTCAGTGAGAAAATATGCTTTTTTCTATATGTAATCTACTGTATTTAAAATTTTTTAAATATTTATTTCTTTTTGAGAGAGAGAAACAGTGTGAACAGGGGAGGGGCAGAGAGAGAGGGAGATACAGAATCAGAAGCAGGATCCAGGCTCTGAGCTGTCACCACAGAGCTTGACACAGGACTCGAACTCATGAACCATGAGATCATGACCTGAGCTAAAGTTGGATGCTTAACCAACTGATTCACCAGGCACCCCTGTACTGTATGTTTTTTAATGTAAATTATAAAACTAAATCAGATGTTGTTAGTTTCATTTAATCCATTTTGATCAATAAGTAATGATACTTAGATCAATGGCAACCTTCTTTTTGATTCCCTGAAAAGAACAGCAATTGAAGTACATATAAATCAGAAAAAAAGGGATCCTCATGTAAGGGAAAACTGAGGTAGAGATGGGACTCACTCTTTCTCAGGCAGAGACTCTTTGAGCTTAGACTCTCTTTGCCATACTCTGGAAAGAGAGTAGATATCAGGAATTTCCTCAGGAATTCTAAGAGACCAATGGGTAGGTCAGTCACTACCCAACTCCTCTCCCCAGACCTGCGTTTGCAAAACCACTGGCAACAAAATATTTCTCCTAAGCTAACATCAAGCTAAGCCACATTCTTAAAAAAGTAACAACCTAAAAACTCCCACCATTTTTCGTGAAGAAAGCCAAGGTAACATATCCTGTGGCTTTTGAGGAATCTTTCTTATTTTGACAGGGGAGTTGTGATGTGAAGTGATGAAGGGAAATCTACCTGCTTGCTTCTTGTGATTTATTCTGATATGAAGCTGATCCTATGCACATAATAGAATTTTCCCTGAGTGCTCCCATCCAAGGGAGGGGGATACACAGTGGATTTACAAAAATGAAGCAGAGGAAACACAACCGAAGTAGTGACCTCTAGAGAGAAGGACTTTTGGGTAGAAGGGCAGGATGGGAGATCATGTGACTCTTTTCATTTGTCCTAAGTATGCATTATTTTATAATTGAAATAATGATTGACTCACTTGGGAAGAAGCACAGAACATAATTCCATTATAAAAACTGAATGAGAAAACCTCACTTTGTATACATTTTATAATCTGAAACTTGACATTATAAAATCTTTTGCTCAAAACAGTGTTTCTGACCTTATAGACTCTGTACATGGGTTGCATGTTTTAAGTGAGTATTATTTTACTGCCTGGTTACAGTTATAATGTAGAAAAAGCTGATATATATTTAGAGCAAATATTTACAGTACTTTAAAAGTAAGTGCATAATTTTCACATGCAGAATGTGCATAATTATGTGGTAATAACTAGCAGAAAGAACATTTCCTGGCAATTAGGGGCTGATAAAAATAACAGTACTACAGTCAGGTTACCTTTGCCAACAGGCTATTTTTAGTATCCCAGGAAATGTCTCCTCATCAGTAGTGACTGGTATTAGAAATGCTGGCACAACAACTTAAACAAACACACTTATGTTTGTAGTAAGGTTACATTAAACTAGACATTCCCTGAAATGAAGTACTTTAAGAAGTTCAGGCTGTCCCTCCACAGCAGGGTTCCCAACTCAGCAGGACTGACATTTTGGATCAGATGGTCCTTTGTTGCAGAAGAGCTGTTCCATGCATTGTTTACCAGTATCACTGGCCTCTACCCACTAGATGCCAGCAGTACCCACCAAATTGGGACAACCCAAAATGTCTTCAGACATTGCCAGATATTCCCTGGGGAGAAATCGCCCCAGTTGAGAACTTTTGCTCCAGAGCCTTAAAGATATTTTTTTAATTGTTTATTACCTTGTGCTCCATTTTGCCTATGCCTGAGGCTCTGGACTATAACTTCTACATTTTGGAGGGTCACAGACACTTTCAGAACACAAGTAATATCTTCCTAATCTAGAGGCTCTTATAGGCATGTTCTGAATTTCCAAATGGTTATAAAAGACAGAGAAAGAATTCACTACCACATTTTAGTTACTCTTGTTATTAACCTCTGAAGGATCTAAAAGTGAAATGCTTATAGAGAGAAAGAAAAATACATCTTTGCCCTTCCTCACCACCCAAGTTACATATTCAGATATGTGTGGTCCTCAGTAATGACCCCCATCTACACTGCTTTGCAGACACTCAAGATTCAGTTCTTACTGGTAATACTTTTTTTCTAGCTTTAAATAGGAAAAAAATATGATGCCCCACTTATACACAGAATCAGGAATTTTTAAAGGAGATTGTATTTAAAAGAATAAAATCAGTAGTGGTAATCATATATACATACATAAATGTTTTATATACATATATATAACTAGCATTCCAATAATGTTTCTTGTTTTACATACTTCCCACCTATAAACTTACTTATCCCTCATAATAAATCTATAAAGTAACATTACTTTCTTATTTTACAAATGAGGAAACTGAAACATAAGAGACTTACCAGCCACAAGATTCAGACCTGGACATTTCTGGCTCTAGATCCAATGTTCAATGAATCCTCCATTCAGCTTTTCACTGTGTTATGCTTCTTCTCAATAGAAAATATTGATGCCAAGTATTGTGCAAAACTGCCTTCCTTACATGAATTATTTTACTTAATCTTCACAGCAACTGCACAAGGTAGATATTTTTATTTCTAAGTATTTGCAGATGAAGAAATAAAAGCTTGAGAAATTAACTCCTGAGCTCGTAATAAATTTAGTAAATGGAACTTAAGTCTCAAATCTAGGTCTTGAGGACTTCAAAAACCACTTAACATCTCTGACTCTTAATTTTTCTCTAACTTTAAGAAATTTGATTAGATTACATTTCAGGTTTTGTCCCTCTCTAGGGGTCTGCATATTGATATGCTAGAATTTTTTTTGGGGGGGGGCTAAAATTTCAACTTCAATTTTGGGATACATTTACAAAACTGCATTTAATTTCAAAGTGATTTTTCAGATAAAGCTATCACACATTAATTTTTAATACTTTATTACAACTACTCAATTTCACCTTACTAATGGAAGTAGGGAATCCACAATTAGGTGGACACAAAAGTAGGCCAAAAAAGAGATTATAAAATACTGATTAACTCAGTTGATATGAGAAATAGAGCAGACAAATGGGGCATAATGAACATGAGAAGGATTTGCTGAATGTTAATTGAACACGTGTATAAGTTCTTTTTATTTTCTTGTGATCATTTTTTTGGTCAGAAATATTAAGAGATGCTTTTAATTCATAAAATAACTAGCTAGCATTGCTTATATTGGTGATGACAGATAATATTGAGAACCTTAAAAAATTTTGTAGATGAAATATTCCATGGTTGAAGAATACATTTGATATTTTGCAACTTTTGGCTTATAATAGAAAGAAGAATTGACCATCAGCTTCAATTATTATTAATCTAAAATTTGAGTGCCTTACTGAAAAGGCAGAGGGCATGTAGGACTCAAATGTTAAAGATTCAGGGTACTATTATATTATAAACGTCAAAGCAGGAGGGAGTGCCTAAGCCTTAGAGAATCTTTACCCACAAAGCCATTTGACAGCAGAGGTATTCAAAGAAGGAAGTGGGAGCAGTCAGTATTGGGTGCAAAGAATTGCGTGTGTGTAGTTAACATTTAAAATCAGTACTGATACTGAGTAAAAAGTGGTCCAAATTTTTATTATCACCATGCATCGGCAATTCCAAGTATTGTCAATAATAAAACACTCTTGCCCAACAGAAATTTTATTAATCTAAATTCTAATTATTACTTGATATTTCTGCTGAGTTTTCATACTATATGTTTCAAAGTAGCATATTTCTATTATTTATCCTTTAGGAAATATACACTACATAAAATTTAATTTTGGAAATTCCCCATTTTATCATCATCTTAAAATATGCAGACTCAGCTATAGATGTTCCTTTTGAAAATAATTGATGAAGGGTTTAGAATCATTGGATATCACTGTCAGTGAGGCTGGTGTCTCAAACCACTGTGGCACGACTTATTCTTGCTTTTAAACAGTAATTTTATAGAAGTAATAATAACACAATAATTTATAACCAAGAAACAGAAGTTGAGTTACTTCAAAGCTGTTACTCTATATGACAACTTGGAGTTTTTATTTGCCTTTAAAAGGTTCAGACATTTGAAAGCTTCTATAAGAACCTAAAAAACAAAAGCATAGACCGCATTTTGATTTCTGGAGTTTATCATAAAATTGGATTTTCAAAACTGTATGCCAAGCTTATCCTTATGTTTAAAATTTTTCTGAAATATTTGTACATCTGAGGCTTCATGCAAAAGAAACTGTTCAAACTTGAAATTAATAAATATTACTCTTTTATCCCTGTGACCATAGGTTGATAAATTTGTCTATATTGTCTATTTGTCTATACTGTCTAGTTCAGTTTTGACAAGTAGTGACAAATTTGCAAATGTTAAGGCTGAAGACAGGGCCTGGCTCGGTCACTAGAGCATGCAACTCTTGATCTCAGGGTTGTCAGTTTGAGCCTCACGTTGAGTAAGGAGACTACTTTTAAATAAGGGTTAAAAAAGAAACTGTATGATTTTCTTTCACTAATGCAACCAGCTAAAATATAAGTATAGGTTTTTCACCTTTTATCAAAACAGAAGTTAATATAATTAAATTAATCAAATACACTTTTTCTCTTTTAATGTTGTAACAGTTTAATGTTTAGATAATTCCATATATGAAGTTCAACGTAGAAACTTCTCAATGACCACATTTCTTTTCTGGCTGTTACTATTTTGTATCACTTCCTGATTATTACTAAATACAATTTTGTCATATAAAGGCAGGGGCTTTGTAGTGATTCACTCTGGGTGTCAAATACATTAGCTACGCCACTGGTGGGGGAAAAAGAAAAGCTGACTTCTAATATTTTTGAAGACACACTTTGACCCACTTGGAAAAGAAAAGATTGCATCCAGTAGCAAATGTGCAAAAGATGTGTTTATCCTGTAAGAAAAGCACTTTGTTTCTCTGGATAGGTCCAAGAAGAGACTGTGGTCACTTTGGTGAGTCAGTGTAGACAAGGAGAGTCATATACCAAGACAGAGTTTGGACTAAAATTGTCTTCCAACTCCATTTTAATTCCTAAGGTGAAACATTTCTTTTCTGAGACTTTCTCAAGCAAGAGAAAAACAGAAGCGTGCATTTAATATGAAAGGGGTATCCCTCCTGCAGGTAAATCTTGCTAAACTCTTTCCCTCTAGTTTCATTGATATAAAACACCTAGGTATCTTTCTCAGAAAAAAGATAATGAGCCCTCTATTTACACAAGGGTATCTATAAGAGTAATACTGCTGTTGTGTTATAATCTAGAATACTAGGGGGGAAAATGGAAAATTTGCTTGATTGTTTGAATCAAACAATTCCTGTAACAGAGTATTTATTTGCTTTAGTTGTGATTTTCCTATTCTGTGTTGCTGCTATTCATTACCCATGGACATTTCTACAAATGCCAGTTCAATTATAATAATTTACCACCTACTCTCTCTGATTTTGATTACAGCATGTTTTTCTTCCCCAACAATTGTATTATTAAAAGAGCATAATATAAGGTCTGAAATTGAGGCCCAACATTATGTGCTGCCTATCTCATGTACTGACATTGGAAGGGTCTCATCTGACTTAACCACAAGTTCTCCTCTTCACTCTGCTCCCTCAGGGAAGGTTCCCTAGCTGAACCCCCACCCCTCTCCTTACCAATTCTTGTTATCTGCAAGGTGCTGCTTTCAGTTTCCTGTCAGCCCCTGCAATTACTCACACAAACCAATCACATCCTCCTGCAGGAATCAGGAATAAGCTACCCTCCTGATATTATGAAACTTGCCTTCTAGGGGTTCTGGGTGGCTCAGTTAGTTAAGCCTCTGACTTGGCTCAGGTCATGATCTCCCGGTTTGTGAGCTCAAGTGCCTCATCAGGCTCTGTGCTGACAGCTCAGAGCCTGGAGCCTGAAGTCTGCTTTGGATTCTGTGTCTCCCTTTCTCTGTGCCCCTTCCCCTCCTTCTCAAAAAATAGAATAAAATAAAATAAAATAAAATAAAATAAAATAAAATAAAATACTTAGAAAAAAACTTGCCTCCTACAGTTCCTCATTGTGTACTCTGTTCTTGAGTGCAGTCTCCAGGGGGCTCTGCGTGGAGTGCAGTGTCCTCTTAGGCTCTGGGGATATGTGACTAATCAACTGTTGTCTCATCTGCCCACTGGTAGGTGTCCTGTGTGTGAGCCATCTCCATAACCCTAGAGTAAGAAATTCTCCCTCACAAATGAAGTGCATAAGTAGTTAAACAAACAAACAAAACTCTACTGTAACATTTAAAAATATACATGCCTCTGTTTTATTGGATGGCTGTGTCATAGACATTGTAGTCTCTTTATAAGGGGCTGTTATTTTTTTTTAATATATGACTCATAAAATGCTTCAAAACATTCCAGTTACCTTACTAGGTTTTGAAAAAATCTACTCTCTGATTGTGAAAGTGGAACATGTATCCTCTTCAAGAACAGAAACAAGAAGGAAAATATATACTGTCTTCATGGTTAAAAATAAAAACAAAAAGTCACATTTGGATAGCCATCACTGCCAGGGAGAAAAATAAGAAAATAATGTCTTTAAGTATTTGTGTATGTTCATACATATATATTTTTATATACACTTTCTTCCTGTTTTTACGTTTTTTCATTTTCTATATCAATTAGATATTATAGATTCACCTTTCTGTACATGTTTATAGTATTCCTCTATAGTCTTATTTTACCCCTCTAATGCGTTGCCATTACTCTGAGATAAGATCATATGTAATTCACAAAGTATCTCCCGTAAGTATTGAGATTTTTTTAAACTCTATTTTTTAAACAGTGAACACATAGTGAATAATAAACCTGGTTATAAGTATATGTGTATAAGTGTGTGTGTGTGTGTGTGTGTGTGTGTGTGTGTGCATGCATGCGTGCACACATATACATGCACATATATTTAAAGTGGTTCTAATTTTTTTTTAAATTGCAGTTTTGGGGGGGATAATTTTCAATTCTTATTTTTCTATATTAGCAGTACATTTCACATAAAAAGACAACCCTCGCTAAACTTTGTGAGTCAATCTGTGTTCGAGACTGAGTGTTACTTGTTTTATTATGTGTGACAAGATCAGAGGCAAAATAATCTGTGTCACCTCAGTCATGTGCAATAACCATTTCACATCAAAAAGCAAATAACCAATCTGACTTTTACTATTACACGGTTCATAAGAAATGTGGTTACTAGACCTGAAGCAGCAAGCAAGCATGAAATGTAATATTGTTTAACACCTGATGTAAAAATTATTTGCGGGGGGAGAACAAAGAAAAAATCTTAAAAGGAAAGGGAGTGAAAAGTTGGTAGAAAAAGAAAAACCCTGGAGAAATAAAGTCTGAGAAACTGCACTGCGGCAAGCCTAGGTCTGCTGTCGGTTGCCTCAGATCTTGGTTCATAGAACTGGGTAAACAGTAATTAATAAACTAACCATGGTAACTTGACTGGTCATCCAGTTTTCTTCAAAACAGAGTGGGGAAGCTTTGATGTGAGAGAATCTTCGTAATTGGGAGGGAGTTTTGAGAATCATAGAAACACTCTATTTTGATCAAGTTTCTCCAAGGACCATAAATCTCTTCTTCCTTGAAAATTAGAGTGGTTTGAAATTGTATAAAATCTTTGAGAAGAGTAAGATTTAATATTGCCTAACTCACTGAAGGAATACTCAAGACAGAATTCAAATCAGGGTATTATATAATGAACTTTAAACTCTGTAAAGGAATGAAAGTGCTGAAAAGCTTTTCTTTTCTAATGGTTGTTAATTGCATGAAAATAATATAAACGTTTTTTGTTTCCCCTACAAGGATTGGGTGAAAAGGTAGAGGGACATCTCTGAAGTGAAAAGAAATGTATTCCAATAATTTGCTACATTAATTGTTTTTAAAAATGCCAGTTCAACAATTATAAATGAGGTTAAAACTTGTTTCCAAGGTGAAAGCTGTCATTTCTGAAGTAAGTTATTTTTGATAACTATAATCATTTCATGACTGATAAAAGCCTAGGTCAGTATGTGCAAGTATAAAGCTACTCCCAGACTAATTTTTCTTCAATAAGTGAGTCATGGACATTTGCTTGAATAAGAGCTAAGCTTAAAATTGCATTGTTTTGTATTAAACTGTGAAGTGTATGTAATTCAATGAATATTTCTTGCACTACGCCCACTCCCAAGATGCAGCTATGCTTGTCTGATACAACTTAAGGTTTAATATTTATAATAAAATCATAATTATAATTAAAAACTAAAAATGTTAATTGTCACTAGAAATTATAAATAGACTTACGTGGGGTTACAAAGGAGGGAAACAGTAGATGTATAACAGAATGTTTACAAAGTTTAAGAAGGGTGGTGCAGCAGTGTGGGATTAACTACAACAGATGATGTTGTTCTGAGCGGCTGGGGTGGGGGGGTTGGGGTGAAGGGGCATGTGACAGGATGACTGAGAGGGAAGGGAGGTCAAGTTCTGGACCATTGGGTTCAATTCTATAGGAAGATAGCCTTCTTATAAGAGAAGAGAAAAAGTGTTGAAGAACTAAGTGTAATGAAAGATGACAAATGCCAAAGTGTATATTGTTTTAATCTTTAATCTTCTAAGCAATAGAAAACCACTATAAGCTTGGGCAATGGGATCATGTGAAGGGCTGATACTCTTAAGAAATTATTTACACTCAAGTTTTCTTGATGGGGGACCTCCAGCTCACCTAGAATTGTATGTGTGTGTACACAGGGGTTTGAGGTTGATTCCTGAGTTTTCTTTTCTTTTGTTTTTTTTTTTTTTTTCAGTTTATTTATTTGGTGGGGGAGGGGTTGGTGAGGGGCAGAGAGAGAGGGAGACACAGAATCCCAAGCAGGCTCTGTGCTGTCAGCTCAGAGCCTGATGCAGGACTCAAACGCATAAACAGTGAGATCATGACCTCAGCTGATATCAAGAGTCTGACGCTTAACCAACTGAGCCACCCAGGCACACAGATAGCTGAGTTTTCTAAACTAGATTCTCCCACTTCCCTCTAGGAATATTTTTCCATTTCCTACATGAAAGAATTTCTTTGGCATCTCAGAACATAGAAGCAAAATCCTCCTTTTTCCTTGTATTCCTACTCAATGGAGCAGGAGGTTAATAGCTAAAGAAAGCTCAATAGTCACAGCAATGATGATTTATCTAGATGAGCAATGTCCAGGAGAAATAGAATGTAAATTCAGATGAGATTTTTAATTTTCTAGTAGCCACATAAAAAAGAAGAAATAGATGCAATTAATTTTAACAGCATATATTTTTAATTCAAGCTAAAAAAAGAATTCACCCCTTTCTCCTACCACCCATCCCCACCTCTGGCAACCTTCAATCTATTCTCTGTATCTATAAGCTTAGGTTTTTATTGTTGTTATTGTTTGCTTGTTTGTTTGTTTGTTTGTTTTTAGATTCTACATATAAGAGAGATCATATAGTCTTTGCCTTTTTCCATCTGACTTATTTCACTTAATATAAAGACTTCAAGATCCACTGATGTTGCATATGGCAAGATTTTATTTTTATGGATGAATAATATTCCTGTGTGTGTGTGTGTGTGACAATTTATTTATCCATTCATCCACTGATGGACACTTAGGTTGCAAGTACTGGTAAGTGAGAGTGTTATAAGTGTTGCTTATAAAACAATAACTTGGCTATTGTAAATAATGCTACAATGATGTAGGTTATTGACAAGATTAATAAAATTGATTACTAATGGTAATAATATATTTTAACTTGATATACTTAAAATATTTTCATTCAATATGTAATTAATAATAAAAATTATTAATGGGAGAGCTTAAATTCTCTGATTTATGCTATCTTTGAAATTAGGGCTATATTTAAATTTATTGCACATCCTATTTCAGAATAATGCTCAACAGCCACATGTAGTTCATGACTACATATTGGACAGTGGAGCTCTAGGTCATTGCTCTCATTTCCTGGCAGAATGAAAAGTTGAGAAATGGTTGAGGTTTAAGTGAATTTTCAGTTTATAAATTCTAGTCTATAACTTCTACAGATTCAATTCCAACAAAAATTCAGCCAGTTGTGACCCTCTTGAAAAGACTCTTGAAGGAGATATCATTAAGATATTAAATCTCCTTTTTTTTGCCTCTTTGTGGAAACAAAAACAAAAACAAAAGCAGAACAAGATGGCCCAGACTATTCACCTATCACAAAGGAAGGCTGGTATTGTTGCTTTACAGTTTTAGCCAAAGAAAAGCTGGCTGTATTAGGGAGAATTCATAGGGTGAGAGTTGAGAAATCCATACACTGCACATTTCCCAATTGGATCTCATACAGAATTAAGTTCTTTCTAATCCTTTCTAATTCCCTCCTATCATTGATTCATGCATTGATCATTATTTTTAATAATTTAAAAATGGTCCATGAACCTATCACCACTCATGAAATCTAGGGTCTTGGCAATAACCTACAGGTAAACCATATGGTTTCACCTTTCATCTTCCCAAAGTAAGCATGTGATCCTCACCCAAGCATGATATTGACTCCTATGTTCATGAATTCCCTCACTTCCCATTTGTATATAGTTTTATTGAACCCATAACAATTTCTAAAAATGTATTTTTTAGTTGGGTTAAGTTTAGGATATATTATGCTTGTTCAATAGCTTTGGAATGGATAATTATTATTATATTGTTAAGATGTGCATTTGTTTCAAATTTATATATTTCATTTTGTAACCCTTCACAATTTCATTTATCCACTCTTCCACTGATGTATGATTACTTTGTTTCCAAACTTGCACTATTATGAAAAGTGCACTACAAATATTCTTGTATCTCTCTTGCTGTGTTTAATATACCCTTAATTTCTTTTTGTTCAAAAATTCAACACACATGAATCATCCCCTACCATATGTCAAGTACATTTGCTTGCAATGTTATTCTTAAAAAAAAAAAAAATATTTACAATGCCTTCTTTGACAAGGAGGGTCTGCTTAGAATTTTAGAATTTCAGGGCTTCCCCAAAATATGTAATTTATGATTGTTGACTTTGCTAATATTTAGCTTCCCACAAATTTATTTAATACTAAGAGATAGTTGTAAGTAGTTTTTGCCCTATTTGGATAACTTTTTAAGAGCAAACTACAATTTTAGCAAAGAGGAATAAGACTTTTAAGTGTAGTAAACTATATATATACCTGAGAGTCTTAGTATAGATTCTTTTAATTTAATATTTCTGATGATCTAAAATCTCAATTAAATCTTTCTCCTACTTCTCTGTTAAGTACCTCCCAAACTCTGAGAGATTGAAAATAGAACTCATTTTTATCTCTCTATTAGATTTTCTTTCACATCTTCCTTCAGCTAATACATTAGTCTCTCAGGCGAATTTTTGTCTAAGCTCAGCTTCAAGATTCTTATTCATAGGCAGGATGGAGTAATCCCAACATCACTAAATTTGGAACAAAAAGTCTAGATCTGTGTCATGGTTCTGGGAAAATATCCAAATCTCACACACCATCCATTCCTCCAATCCCAGCCAGAGAATGACCCAGGCAGGAATTTTAGCAATTGTGGTTGGTCAGGAGTTGTTTGCTCTGGGCCTGGAATTTAGATAAGCATTCCTTCCCAGGGCAATCAGGACATTGAGATCTGGAGAGATAGCCACTTCAAAGTCAGTTAAGGAAAATCAAGTAAGGTAAAAATGAAGTTAAGGTGAAAGCAAATTGGGTGTAAAGAAAGAAAACTGAGGGATTACAAAATGCAGTGGTGGGTGTAACCCCTTTAGGCATGGGTGCCAGTGTTAAGGCCCGCATGGTAAATGCAAGGACAACCAGAAACAGGTCTTAGCAAAAAGTGTATATTCTTACAGTCAACTAATTGAGAACACATTCAGAAGCTAGAGAATAGGCTAAAATGTTCTTGACTTTCCCCCTTAAAACTGACTTTAGAGGGTCATTGTGCAGTAGCTTTACAAGCCTCTTCCTTACTTGGACTCTCTTCCACCTTCTTCTTCTCCCATAGTATTTATTATTCACTATCACCTCAAGGACCCAGCTCCACCCTGTGGCCACACAACTATTTCCAGTCCAGGATGACTCTCTTTGGATCCATCTTGGAAGATTGTAGCTTGTTGACAGTAAACAAGGAGAGCTTCCAGAATAAGATATCAAAATAAAACATACCTTTTCTGTAATTTCAAAAAAAAATATTTTCCATTTAAATGAGAAGGTTTAGGGCCAAAGCAGGTGAATGTGACAAAGAATCTCCTTCTGCCATATGTATATTAGTTTGTCTTTAAGGACCTCAAACAGGATAGATATAATTCTTAGTCAAATCACACAGCTCCTTTAAATCTTAGTATTATAATTTATAAAAACATTGACATGTAATTATTTATGAATATTAAGTTAAAAATCATATTATGTAGATATATGGAAGTAAATGTTAAAAAAAATAATAATTAGGGGTCCAGGGTGTCTCAGTCAGTCAAGTCTCCAACTCTTGGTTTTGGCTCAGGTCATGATCTCACGGTTTGTGAGTTCGAGGCCTGCATTGAGCTCTGCGCTGGCAGTACACAACCTGCTTGGGATTCTCTCTCTCTCTCTCCCTCCCTCTCTCTCTGTCCCTCCACCACTTGTGTTGTCTCTGTCTTTCTCAAAATAAATAAACAAACTTAAAAAATTATGCTAATCATGAAAAGAGTTGAAAGTGATTGTTACTGAGAAAAGGGAATATTTGGAAAGAAGTTGTGGAGCAAAAGACGACCAATTCATGATTCATAGCTGTTTTTTTTTTTTTTTTAATTATGTGTTACCAAAAATGAAAATTAAATAAAAATGAAACAATCAGTATTTTTGGTAAAATGTATATGAATGAAATATTGTCAAATCTTTATTGTAATATCCACAATGGAAAACCTGACCTAATGAAACCAACTTAGAGTAGTTTTACATAAATATTTTGTAAATATTGAATCAGTTTTCAGTATCTTACATACAAACGTAATCATGGATAGACTCAATGTTCTTTCTGAAAAATTATTTTTAACGGAAATTTACCAAAATTGGCATAATTCTGAAGAAAATAATTACATATGTAAATACACAATGAAAACACCTATTGAGTCTAAAGAGACACATAAACAGAAGGAAAGATATCTTCTACGTATTTAGTGATGGTTTGATGGAGGAGATATAATTTGAAGTAGCTTTCAAGCTGACCTAGAGGAAAAATTCAACCTTTTAAACAGAAAAACAAACAAGCAAACAAAAAACAGCAACCGCAAAAGCATAAGCTAGAAAACACAGAATTGAAGAAAGGAGTTAGAGACAGATTATTTTTCTAGTACAGATTTTGTATCATGGGTAATTGCGTGGTAAGAGCACAAAAGTGGTTAATACATTAAGTAATATTGCATGGTTTATTGAAAAATGGTCAATAGTGTGTCCTCATATTATCATATCACTGCACCATTACAAAACTCCTGATACGTACTCGGCCTGGGTAACGCTGTCACCTAATTATAAGAAATAATTTACGACGAGCAACTCTGCAGGTTTCCCTTCGTATTCCAGTCAAGAAGGTTCAGATAAGTTACAGTAAATATGTTACTGCGCAGGCTTGATGAAGGAATGTCTGGCCTCAGCTCTACTGAGAATCTACTCAATCTTCTCCAAAGCTGCAGAATTTATGTCATTTAGAATCAGTTGTGTTAATAAATTCCAATTTAATGGATCTCACTTGTGGGTAGAATTCAGTAAAGAAGCATTGGAGCCCAGATGATAAAACTCAGGTGGTTCAGATAAATTAGATATCTTTAAAACTTGAATAAATATAGCTGAAAGGGTTATGTTAGCAAAATGTTTAATTCAGAGATTTTTTTCCAGTGTAAATTCAGCATTCATTAGAAGGAAATGATTCTTTTTACAGGGAAAGATGTGATATCAAGCAAAGAGCGTGATATTCTATATTTATCTTGATCTGGGCAGAAAAAAATCAACTTGTTTTAAAGGAGATACATAGTGATTAGCTCATCCAGTCAGAAAAAGAAAAGTGAATTTATTTATTTTTGATGAGTTCATATTCCTTTTTTTAAGGTTTATTTATTTATTTCGAGAGAGAGAGTGAGTGTGTGTGTGTGTGTGTGTGTGCAAGCAGGCAAGGGGCAAAGGGAGAGGGAAAGCAAGAATCCCAAGCAGGCCCCATGCCCAGTACAGAGCCCAATGTGGGGCTCAATTTTATAATGGTGAGATCATGACCTGAGCTGAAATCAAGAGTCAGAGGCTTAAACAACTGAGCCACTCAGGCACCTCAAGAAATAATTTTATTCAAGCTAATGGAATAGGAAAAACATCCATTAATGAGGAACATCTCAAAGAAAAGGAAAAGGCCTGGGTTTTATAAGTCAGATACACAAGGGGATCATTAGCTTATTTTATGGGATCTTGGAAATTATGTTCAAGCTAACATATTACAAAACATAATAATTGTTGCAGTAAAGTTTGTCATCAATTAAAATCATCACAATTTACATTTTAAAAATCTTAAACATTTGACCTTACTTATTTATTTTTTTTTTTTGCCCTTACTTATTCCTGTGGCTTAACCCAAATCCTCTTCTTTGATACACAGTTGCAGAGAAATAATGTCTAATCAGACTTCCAATGCCAATGGAAAAATTAGGTATTTCCTCCATTTTCCTTTCTCCCCAAGTGCCTGATGGACAGTAGATCAAGTTCCTGGAAAAATACAGACCACATATATATTGTGATGCCTAGTGTCTTTGAGTACTTATGCTTGCTTTATTTACAGAAGATTTAGAGCTTATATGCTCCTCCCCTAACAGGCTCATCTTTATCCCCTCATTTCTCTCAAGTTCGTTCAGAAAGAGCAGTTTGTCTACAAGTAAAGGAAAAGATACTTTTAGGACTTGAACGGTGTTATTAAGAACACCCATATGGGTGCCTGGGTGGCTCAGTTAGTTAAGCATCTAACTCTTGATCTCAGCTTAGGTCTTAATCTCAGGGCCATGAGTTCAAGCTCTACACTGAGGGTGGAGGTGACTTAAAGGAAAAAAAGAACATCCACAAAATAATTGGGCAGTTACATGATTTTCAGTTTATTGTGGATCTTGTGTCTATAAATCAGAGATGAGCCAGTGACAGAAAGATACAAGTTCTCCCTACACGTTTTTATTTAGGCTTGTATACCTTCTGTTGGCATAGCATAATGTAACTAATCAAGTGGAATTAATTGAAATTATTATTTTGTTTTTACTTTTGTAAGTCTTGCCATTAGACTACTTTTTTCTAGATTATAAAATTGATTGTGGGTTCTAATTTTCAGTGTGCATGTGTGCATGTGTGCGTGTGTGTGTGTGTGTTCTTTCTTTTATTCTGTCTTGGTGGTTATTTTGGTAGGAATTTGGAAAAGAGAGCCAGGAGATGTTGGACAGATGCCATTTTAAACTTGTATTTCCAGGCACTAGCTTGTTTTTTTTTTTAAGTATTTGTTTATTTTTAGAGAGACAGAACATTTGAGAGAGAGCAAGGGGGGGGGGGGGGGCAGAGGTAGGAAGAGAGAGAGAGAGAGAGAGAGAGAGAGAGAGAGAGAGAATCCCAAGCAGGCTCCACACTCTGCACTGAGCTAGTGCAGGGCTTCATCTCATGACTGTGAGATCATGACCTGAGCCAAAATCAAGAATCAGACGCTTAACCACCTGAGCCAGGCACCCCCAGGCATGAGGTTTTAAAGCCCAAAGTATCTATCACCAAGTTGTTTTCCCAGATTCCCCCCCTACCTTATAACCCAACCAGCGATATGTGAAAGGGACTGATGTCATTGTTTGTTTTTGCTGATTTCATTTGTGAAAATGATAATTTATTAAAAAAATTCATACATGTGTGTGAATAGACTAGTATGATTAAGCATTGTAATGATATTAAAATAATTCCTCTTTGGGCTTATTATATGTAAGAGGTAGTAACTGATGATGTCAAAGGACATGGTTCTTGAGAATTTCTTAGGGACATATGCTGAGACATCTACTCTCAAAGTTGCTTATAATGCATTATATGAAACTTATAAATAAAATACAAGGAAAGAATAGAGAAGATAGAAAAATACTTCTATCTGGGCTATTAGGGAAGACTTCATAACACCATTGGAGAGGTGATAGGAAATTAAGTGGGTTGTGAGGGGCATCCCAAGGAGAAAGTTGGTGTGAGCAACTTTCAAAATTGGGATAGTGCAACACATTCTCATATATTTGGAATACTGTGTTTGTATAAAGGAGCTATAGAAGATGTTTAGAAAATATGAACAGACTGCTTGGACCACACCATTTATATTGAGGAAATAGTTGGAAGTAAATTTAGAAATACACTGAGTAGATTCTGGAAGATATTTAATAAAAAATTTTATTTTTTAAAGACAATATGCCATGTGAAATGTTCAATTAAGCTTTATAATCAAAAATTTTTTAAATATAATTCTGGAATGTTTGTAAAGGGTTGGTTACCTGGGACCAAATGGAAGTAAAGAGGCTATTCAAAGGATATCTCATAGCCAAGACATATTGCTAAAGAAAGCACCTAATTAAGATAATTGAAGTAGAAAGAAACAGGGTAAGTGCCAGAGCCATTTTTAAGTAAAAAAACAACAAGGTATTGAACACAACTGGATGTGGGGAAAATATTAGAGTTGGGCTATTGATTATAATGTTAACTTTTCAAGCTAGGTACCAGAAGTGTGGTGGCGCCATTTTCAAAATAAGTTTTAAAAAGAAAAGGTTATGAGGTGCCTGGGTGGCTTGGTTGGTTAAGCATCTGACTTCGGCTCAGGTCGTGATCTCATGGTCCCTGAGTTCGAGCCCCACGTCGGGCTCTGTGCTGACAGCTCAGAGCCTGGAGCCTGCTTCCGATTCTGTGTCTCCCTCTCTCTCTGCCCCTCCCCTGTTCATGCTCTGTCTCTCTCTGTCTCAAAAATAAAAATTAAAAAATAAAAATTAAAAAAAAATAAAAAGAAAAGGTTATATGAGAAACTGTTTTGCATTTTATGAAAAATAAATTTCTCTATTATTGTGATTGGAAAGAAATTTAGTTAAATTAAGATATTTTCAACAAAACTATCTAATTTTTGACTAGTAAATGTAAACACTGTTGTCAATGTTTCCTTTACCTATAATGAAAAAACATAATAAAGACGGTGTAACCTTTAAAGTTGTCATGTTTTGGGGCACCTGGGTGACTCAGTCGGTTCAGCATCCAACTTTGGTTCAGGTCACGATCTCACTGCTCATGAGTTCAAGCCCGGAGCTGGGCTCTGTGCTGACAGCTCAGAGCCTGGAGCAGGCTTTGGAATCTGTCTCCATCTCTCTGCCCCTCCCCTGCACATGCTCTGTCTTTCTCTCTCTCTAATATAAATACAAAACATTAAAACATTAAAAAAAATAAAGTTGTCAAGTTTTAATCATCACAACGTACAATTTAAATGTCTTATAGTTTTGTCAATTATACATCAATAATGCCAAAAAAAATTTAAAAAAATAAAGGTGTCATTTGTTAAATGAGTTGTGGGCAAACATATGTATTAATCTATGAAACATATATATATATATATATATATATATATATATATATATTTTAAATTCTGCTCTGTTGTCATTCAAAAATATGTGAAGTGAATGGAATTCAATTCAAAATAGGAAGAATAATTTCTTATTCTCAGGTCCCAGGAAATGTTAGGAGCTATTTTCCATGTTAATTATTTCAGTGAGAAAAGTAAAAATAAACAGGCCACTCTTTTAACACCATGTTTTATTATAGTAAATAGAATTATCTGCAACATTTCCCAGTTTCTTTTTTCTTCTCTGACTTTTCCATCTGTTATTTTTTATGTTTCACACCTGCTGAGTCTGTGGAAACTAGAGAAATCAACTTCTTTTTGGCAAATATGCATATTTAAACATTGCTTTGTTCTGAAACTAATATAAATTGAAAATGTTACTTCAGATTTTATATGGTCACTAATTTGCAGAAAAGAGAAACTATCTCAATAATATAAAATAAATTACTCATCTTGACTGGAACAAAATAACATTTGGTACTGCCTTTAGTATGTGTATATTAGTTGATTCACTTTATAAATTTGTTTATGGTTAAAATGGGTAAAATATAGATCCACCTTAATAAATTACATTTATGTTTATTTTTTTTAAAGTTTTTTAGTTTGTTTTTGAGAGAGACAGAGCATGAGCAGGGGAGGAGCAGACACAGAATCTGAAGTAGGCTCCAGGCTCTGAGCTGTCAGTACAGAGTCCAATGTGGAGTTCGAACCCAGGGACTATGAGATCATGACTTAACCCAAAGTCAGATATTTAACTGACTGAGCCACCCAGGTGGCCCTTTGCTTATTTTATTAATTTTCTTAATAAGAATATTGTGTTAAACTTCCTACTGTTCAACAATGGAATATATATATATATATATATATATACACACACACACACACATATATATGTGTATATATATATATGTGTGTGTATATATATATATATATATCAGAAAAGATGAAGATTAATGGGAGCCACACCTGCTTTTGGAAGGCTTTTGAGAAAGTTCAGAGAAGTGTTTAATGACTAAATTAATAAACTGTATGCCAAAGGGGTACAAGCTGAGAAATATAACAATAAAAATGTGTAGCATCTCTAAAGCCAGAGAAGTTTCAACAGAGGAGAATAGTCTTGAGGTTGAGGAAATGTGGTAGAAGTAATGCCATGCGGTGCTCAAACCATCTTCATTGCCTTTCCCCCTCCCCACATAAGAAAGAATTCATTTTCCAGATTCCTTATACCCAATGAGTCTATGTGACTAGATCTGGTAATGACATGTGAGCTGGAGTCATTTAGGCCACTTGCCTTTAAAAGTCCTACTGGATCTCTGTCCATGTTCCTTCTTTTCCCCGACAGATGGATGTGAAGTCTAATATAGTCGGTAACAAAATATAAAGAACCTGGATCCCTAAGCCAGTACAAATAGGATTGCTTTCTAGTAGAATCATTCTATTTGATTAGAGCAATAAAGCAAGCAAGTAATAAATCTATAATGTGTTAAGGCACCAAGTTTTGGTTAGAGCCATTATCATTTTGTATCCTAACTGTAATTTGTTATTTATTTATGTAATTTCTTTTTCTGCTTTTTAAAGCTTATTTATTTATATTGAGATACAGAGAGAGAGTGCACACACAAGAAGGGGAGGGACAGAGAGAGAGGGAGATAGAAAATCCTAAGCAGGCTCTGCACTCTCAGTGTGGAGCCTGACTCAGGGCTTGATCTCATGAACCATGAGATCATGACCTGAGCCAAAATCAAGAGTTGGATGATTACCGACTAAACCATTTATAATAAGAAATATATATATATACATCTGGTGTATACACACACACACACACACACACACACACACACACACACATTTGGTTTCTGGCACAGGGCTCCTAAAACCTTTAAAGTTTCCTGAGTGTTAAGAATGACAAATTTGTATTTTCTTGTGTTAACAATATGACTTTTGGACCATATCACAGAATGGGGACAGGTTGCCAGGAGAACTAACCATGTGATTAGAGGGTTGGAACTTCCAGTCCCATCCCCCCTGACCTCCAGGGAGGAGAAAGGAGTTTAAGATTGAGTCCAATTTCCAGCAGTCAGTGATTTAATCAATCATGTCTATGTAATGAAGCCTCCATAAGAACTCAAAAGGATGGAGTTCAGAGCACTTCTGGGTTGATGGTGGTACTTCATGGGTTGTACATCTAGAAAGGCCATTGAACCTCTAGACTTTTCTCCATGCGTTGTGCTATGTATCTCTTGAAGCTGGCTATTCTGGAGTTATACCTTTTTATAATAACTAGTGATCTATCCAGTAAGTAAAATTTTTCTTTGAGTTCTGTCACTTGCTCTAGCAAATTAATAGAACTCAGGAGAGAGTTTTGGAAACCTCTGAATATGCCAGTTGGTCAGAAGCACAGGTAACAACCTAGGCTAGCAGCTGGAATCTTGAAGAGGTGGGGTGGCGGGGCAGAAGTGTAGGATGGAACACTTAAACTGTGGAATCTTTGCTATCTCCAGGTACATAGTGTCAGAATTGAATAATAGGACAATCAGTTAGCATCTGGAGTATTGTTGGTGTGGAGGGAACAGCCCCCCATATACACACAGGTTGGATTTGGGTCTCAGAACTTTTTACTGACTAATATAGTAAGTGATTCCCTAGTGGGAGAGATACCAGAGAATTGAGTCAGGAAGGAGTTTGATAATGGAACCAGGGGGATTTGGTATTTCAGAGACATTTAAAGCAATTGAAGCATAGGTATTAGAAGGTGGGGGAGAGACAGTAAAGGACCCCCAAACTGAGAAGGCACTTTCACACCAGAAAACAAAACAGTCAACTCCATACAGTTTAGAGTTTTATTCATGGTATCTTACTGACAGGGGTGATTGGGCGGGCGAAGCTCCAAGCCAGCTGCACAGATATTTCCCACAAAGTCCAGACCTTAGTCCACACTTTTTAGAGAGCAAAGAATGTGGAGAAGGGCACTGTAGTGAGATCAAAGGGTCTGCTTGCACCTCAAGAGGTTTGCAGCTAACCTTTTTTTTTTTAGATCTTGTGGCCATACCTGCACATCTGGAAAAGGAGAGCCCATGTTATCTCTAATGGGTTCATATGAAGCCAAAGCATCCAGACTTGACTGGCATTTCTAACATATGTGTATTAACCTCCGAGGGGATTGGAACACCTAGCCTCAAGACAGGTCATCAATGAACATGGACAAGATGGAGGGCCAAAGATGGATTCAGAATTGTCAGCACTCCTATAATAGGATAGAAGAAGCAGTAGTAATATTAGTAGTAGTAGCTTAAAACAACAGATATTTATTTTCTCACAGTTCTGGAGGCTAGCTATCGAAAATCAAGGTGCTGCTGGTAGGGCCATGGTCTCTCTGCAGGCTCTAGGGGAAAATCTGTTCCATGCTTTTCTCTTAGCTTCTCATGTAGCTAGCAGTCTTTGGTATTCCTGTGTTATAGCACATTTTAAATGATTGCATATGCTTTGATAATGAATTTGGGTATGTGCTATTGTTTGAATGTTTGTTGTCTCCTTAAAATTAAGATGTTGAAATCCTAGCCCAGTTTGATGATATTAGGAGGTGGGGTCTTTTGAGAGGTGCTTTAGGTCGTGAGGATAGATCCCTCATGTATGGAATTAGTGCCCTTTTAGGAGGCTAGAGAGCTTGCTTGCCCCTTCTACCCTAGGAGCCCACAGTGAGAGAGCACTGCTACGAAACAGGAAGAGGGACTTTCCAGAAAAGGCTGTCATGCTGGCACCTTGATCTTGGACTTCCACCCTCCAGAGCTGTGAGAAATAAACTTCTGTTGTTTATAAGCCACCCTGTCTGTGATGTTTTGTTATAGTAACACAAATGGACTAAGAAATCATGAAAGTAAATTGGAGACAACTGATTTTTAAATGGGGGCCGAAAGTACTGTCAAATTGATTTTTTTCTCTTTTTATTTTATTTTACTTTTTTTTTTGCCCCCCTCTCCCATGCACCCATCCCCTTTCAAAGAATTTTACAATGATTTTGAGTGCAGAGTGGACAGGAATACAAAAACACTAGTGATGACAGACAAAAGACAATGTATTTTAAAGATACCTGTGCTCTATGGGGCACCTTGGGTGGCTCAGTCGGTTAAGCGTCTGACTTCAGCTCAGGTCATGATCTCGTGGTTTGTGATTTCAAGCCCTTTGTCGGGCTCTGTGCTGACAGCTTGGAGCCTGGAGCTGCTTCGGATTCTGTGTCTCCCTCTCTCTCTGCCCCCCCTCCACCCTGCTCACACTCTGTCTCTCTCTCTCAAAAATAAATAATAAATATAAAAAAATTAAAGATATCTCTGTTCTGAGGTAGAATTAGCAAGACTAGTGTCACCTGGGTGGCTCAGTCAAATATCTGACTTCAGCTCAGGTCATGATCTTCTTGTGGTTCGTGGGTTTGAGCCCCACATCGGCCTCTGTGCTGACAGCTCAGACCCTGGAGCCTGCTTCTGATTCTGTGTCTCTCTCTTTCTCCCCCACTTACACTCTGTCTCTCTCTCAAAAATAAATAAACATTAAAGAAAAGAATTAGCAAGAATATGTGATTGATTAGAAATAAAGGAAGAATAAAGGCCAGAGTCAAACATAAGTACAAATATTCTAGTTTAGGATAGCTAAAACTAGGACTTTTTTTTTTTTTTTTTTTTTTTTTTTTTGCAAGGGGAAGATGCTAGTAGAAATTGGGGATATTTGACTTGTGGATTTGTGATAACTGTGGCACATTTGGGAAGAGATTGCAAGATGGAAATAAAAGTCAATAGAGAATTTGACACCAAAATATGACATTACCCATGAAGAGTATATAGAGAAAACTTCAAACTTTTAGGGGTTCATAGGCCTTCTGAGACACCAAACAAATTTATAGACTATCTTCCTTGAAAAATAAATGCTGTAATCAAGAGTATTCATAGACTCTCTGAATTTGTTTTTTAGTTTTTTTAATGTTTTATTTATCTTTGAGACAGAGAGAGACAGAGCATGAGCAGGGGAGGGGCAGAGCGAGAGGGGCAGAGCGAGAGGGAGACACGGAATCCGAAGCAGACTTCAGGCTCTGAGCTGTCAGCACAGAGCCTGATGCGGGGCTCGAACTCACAAACCACGAGATCATGACCTGAGCCGAAGTCAGGCGCTTAACCGACTGAGCCACCCAGGCACCCCTGAAATTTTTTTAACATGGGACTCAAGTTTAAAAAACAACAACAATAACAACAACAAGGGAGTCTGGGTGGCTTAGTTGGTTGAGCACTTGATCTTGGTTTCTGCTCAGGTCATGATCCCAGGGTCATGGGATCAAGCCCCGTGTTGGGCTCCATGCTGAGCAAGGAGCCTACTTGAGAGTCTCTCTCTCTCTAAAATAAAAATATAAATAAAATTAAAAATAAATAGAAATATTTTTTTTAAAAAACATGCAAACTGAAAGCATGGAGAAAAATAACACAAAAACACATATGAATAATTTCTAAGAAGCTGAGAAAATAGAATTTAGGATTGCTGACGGTGTTAAATGCTACAGAAAGTCCACATAGAAAGATAGTTAAACTAGATTCAATTAGTGTCTTAGGAAAAGACTTTCTTTTTATTTTTCTCAATTGACTACACTGTTTCCCAGATAATACTTTATAAGCCATCTGAATATCGGCACGGGGCTACAGTGTGCTGAGTGCTGAATAGGAACAGAGTGTCTGTAAGAGTAGACCATCTTCTCAGAAGTACCTTTAGTGATAGAAAAGTGAAAAATGAGTTAAAGAATAAAATCCAGTGTCAGTGACTAATCATTGACAGGAGTGACATCACTAGGGCGAGGTCCTGGAGAACTTTGGAGAGGATGTGCTCTAGACCACACGTAGAAGGAAACCCTTGCAGAAGCACTAAAGATAGATGCTGCCACACAGACAGGAAAACCCTACGTGCATGAGGAAGATCCCGGTCACTGCATCTGATGGCCTCAGTTTCTTCTGCAAAGAAGACACTCATCGTTCTGATTTTGTACACAGATCAAACCCAAGGCAATTTTTCTGGTCAGCATTTCACTCCCACTATAAGCTTACTTGCTTTTCACATCCTGAGTGTCAATTGTGAGAAGAGATGTAAGCACCATCTGTGCTTCCAAATCCTCAAATTTCTTCAATGTCACAAAAGATATATTCCAGAGTTTTTTTTGGTTTTTTTTTTTTTTTTTCTGGCAGTATAAGTCATAAAGAAATTTAGTAGGTGACAAGATTGATACATTTTGCAGTTTCCCTTGTCTTGGTTGGTTTGGGCTGCTCTAATGAAGTACCAGACACCAGGTGGCTTATCAACAATAGAAATTTATTTCTTACCCTTTAGGAGCTGGAAGTGCAAGACCAGGACACCACCATGGTCACATCCTGCTTGGAAGTTTCTTCCAGGTTCAGACTGACAACTTCTTGTTACCCCTTCACATGGCAGAAAGAGAGTGAGCTAGTTTTCTGGCTCTTTTTATAAGGACAACAGTCCTAATCATGAGGGCTCCATCTTCGTAACATCTTACCTCTCAAAGGTCCCACCTGCAAGTACCATCGCATAGGGGATTAGATTTCATGACATCATCATCATTTTTCAGGGACACAAACATTCTGTCCACAATACCTTGTCACAGGGAGTTGTACTGGGAGAACACCCAAGATCTTAATTATTCACAGTAGGTTTATATGTGGTGTCAAAGACAAAATCAGACACTAGTTAAAGAGATAAGGACAGATTTGGATCAGTAATATACTATTGCCATGGGAAAAAGAATCCAGCTTGATCTATCTCAACTTCAATTTGTAAAGAGGAGACTGGGGGTTTTAAAGGGAGAATGAGAGAATGGTGGGGGTGGTGAGCAGAGACTCTGTAGAGTCAGGGAGTTGAAAGATTACAAAAAGCATGAAGGGGAAGATGGTCAATGTAGAACCCATCTGGCTTTGTTTTGTGGACTGATGCTTATCAAAGGTAGCTCCTACCCTCCCGAGAGACTGGAACCCTGGAGCCCTCATCTTCAGGTGTTGGCTGGAACAAACTGAATTCTTTAGGCAGCCTCCAGTTTTCTCTGGTAGGCATTTTAAAGGGAGTTGGGGTCATCCTAGGGATGTGGCCTTGAGTTGTCAGAAACAACGTTACTGTTCTGTTCAAGACTTTAGAGGGTAAAGCTGAGGACTGGTCAAGAGAGGGCTGAGAGGAACCTGGCCAGAGTATGGTTGAGGAGAAAATCTTTGTCAATGGTTATGCCTGGTTTGATCAGTGAGAAATAGCCACTATTAATTAATATCTATGTTTTACTTTCAATGCCAATAACAAGACATCCATACTGGCTAGCCAAACTATTCAGTGTTCCTGTTTCTTTTAAAAATTCTATCATGTCTTTTGTCTTGTCTGTAGTTTAGAATTAAATCCTTAATATCTGATTGTACCCCCCTCTTGCTACTTTTATAGACTTTTTGTCTCAATTTTTTTGATAATATAATCGATCCTCTCTTGAAGTTCTTTATTTATTTTAATAAGTTAAAAGGTATGACCAATTTTAATGAAGAGGAGAATAATTGGAGATGACCACAGATGGGAAGAAATAGTAATACGAGGTCAGTAGGCAGAGAACAAGAGGTAACTAACATTCCCTGAGTACCAGCCACGTGCTAGGTGCTGTGAAAGCTGTTCTGTAAATTGTTTTCTGTGTTTCTAATAACTTAATATCACACACAAAAAAAAACCCTAACATTCAGAAAGATAATCTGTCAAAAATTACACAGCTTATAAACAGTGAATATTTACTTTTAACTCCTATTTTCTTCTTCCCCTGCAGTTCCAATTTATTTTACTGCCTCCCAAATACTATTCTACAGTCTGCCTTAGTTTTCAGATTCCCTTTGTCCACAGAGAACTGAAAGATATGATATTTGCCTGATGAATTGAGAGAGTCATGTGTTATAGTAAGGGAAGTGTTTGGGCTTCTTCCTCATTATCAAATTTAGATGCCTCATCTGAAAAGGGAAAGGTAGGTAGACAGATATTTCCCTAATCTTTTTTCAATAGCACATGCACTGAGATACTTACCATTATGTTCTCTTCTGTACATATTTCTAACTATGTAGCTTTGATTTAATCATATATTGATGTTTTCCCCCACCATCATATCATTAAGATTTAAGAGAAAATAATAAACATAACAGAATTTAGATCTAGAACTTACTCCACACTCTATACTTCGAATAGGTAACTACTTCCAAACTATCAGCTTTTCAGCTTGTTAAAAGTTAAATTGCTCATATGATTCTCATTTGTATAGGAAAAATTTGAAAGTACTCCCTTTTATTATCCTTGGGAAAAAGCCTAAGTAGTTCTCAAACTGAATAATAACTACAGAACTATTTGTTTTGGAATCGAGCTTAAATCAACAGATATTTATTGAATACCTATATTGGGAAAGCGGTGTGATTACCATTTAGAAGGTGGTGGCCCACTCTGAAATTTCACTTGAAGTTCTCTGATGACTAGCTTTATCATCTATTTCCAAGTCTAGATAGGAGCAGCTGGATATTACAAAGTGAGAATCATCTTTTATCCCCGTCAAGGTTTCAGGAGAAAAAGTTCTCAGATTGCATTTGGGAATTACATAGCAACATCCATCATGGTCCACTAAGTGTGCAGTGAGCGCTTGATAACATTGTTTTCTAACCTAAGCACCCACTCAACAGGGAATGCCGCAGATGTGAAGGACACATTGGCATCCAACTCTCCCCAATGTTTGCGTTTATTCTTCCACTGCTTATGCATTTTCCATGTAGCTCAGCCGCCAAGTCTCACACCTAAAGGGTCAATCCTTCACTATATGTAGTCTAAGTGAAATTCCACATCTACTTCCAAACTGATGCCTATACCAAGGGGATTTCCAGCCATTTGGAAAAAAGGGGAAAAAAAAGCTAGGGGGTAGACGTATCATTTGGTACTGTCTCACTTACAAATTACTCATGCAGACTTGTGTGAATTTCCCTCACTTGCTAATGACCAGTGCAGATCTCCTCAACTGGTTGTCACAAGCTTTTCATTCATTATATGATCCATGTTAATGACTACAGTATTTGTGAAAAGGGAACACAGAACACAAGTCTTTAAAACCAGAAGTTTTTTTTTTTTTTTTCCCCAGCATTGCTAGATGTTTCTGTGAGGACAATTTCCTGCTGTCACTACAGTGAATTGTTAGGAAAATGATCCCAAGTTAAAATAGCTTGGATAGTCAGTGCAAATCCACAAAGCCACCTGGCACTGACTTTGCCTCAGTCCCCTGAAAGAAATTAGAAGGGAGATGTAAATCCAGTAGCGACATAACACTGAGGAAAGCAAGCTACAAAGGAAAAGCTCTCTTTCCACTTCATTATTGTTATACTTTAAGAGGTATTTTTTTTAAGTTTATTTATTTTTGAGAGAGAGAGAGAGAGAAAGAGGGAGAGAGCAGGTGAGGGGCAGAGACAGAGGGAGACACAGAATCCGAAGCAGGTTCCAGGCTCTGAGCTGCCAGCACAGAGCCCGATGCAGGTTTCAAACTCAGTGAGATCATGACGTGAGCAAAACTGAGCCACCCAGGCACCCCTATGTTTTCAGAGTTCTTGTGAAAAGACACCAATCTTGCTGCTCTGCCCTGGGTTTCAGTCACACTTTGGGCAAGCTCAGTGGTTTGTGTGTGCTCAGTGGTTTGTGTGTGTCAGTGATCCATTTTACTTGTAAATGCTTTTGTTTATCCAAAAAATCACACATTATACACCAGAGAATAACAGAAAACTTTATGGGAGGCCTATTTACAATAATAATAAAAATTAGATATTCCATTCATATTATCTTTTGAGCTTCTTTAGGGGTGGATGAATTTCTACACCAAATCTCTGAAGACATATTCAAGTTACTGAATACAAAAAGAGTTGCAACAACAAAAAGCTAGAAAGAAAGATGATTGGTGACTGAGCTATTACAGCCAGGCATTAGGTTGTGCATTCGGCAGGCATTTTCTCATAAAGTCATAGATACTAGGACTCGCTGATATAGCTTGTGAGTGGCTGGGAAAACTAACAATTAAAAATTCTTTTACTTAGTATGGCAGCTGGAGGTAGGTACAGGGAAGTCCAAAGGGATGAAATGTTAGAAGGCTAATAACTCATTTCCTTCCTTATTAATTTTTTTCCATAAAGATAAAGAAAGGAGAAAAGAGCATAGAGAACGAAGAAAAATAAATCATTTGCCATACATTTTTAAAATACTTTGCTGATTAACCTATACTATCTAAGGGAGGAGCTGAGTGCTTACTCCCATTAGTTCTTGGCTTTACTGAATTGTATGTTAAATGGAAAAAGTTCCATATCTTACCCCACTTCTATTTGTTCTTGAATGAGATGGAGATATGGTCAGCCTAAGCTTGGTTTTTTGTCTTGCTTTGTTTATGTTTTTGCTTGTTCATTGGTCTTATTTTTAACAGATCATGTCTTAAGATTTAGAGGGTTGAATTATTTTAATAGAGTCTAAAATATTATTATGTATTAATTTTGGAACTTTGCTGTGAACATTCTGCAATAGTACTCATGTCACTTTAATCCTCCTAATTGTCTCTTCTGCTTTCCATATTTCATTTTTGACAAGTACCTGTTAAGTAAATTTTTCAGGGAATTATTTACTAATTCAGGATTCTCCCTTCTTTGGACGATTTCAGAGAGTACCTGCAACCTAGATGAGAGTAAAAACCAAAGTTTTCTCTGATCTTGACCATGAAATAATCCTCCAGATCTGGTAATTTTTGCTTATACCACAGGTCACGTGTTTTCAAAAACAATGTCTAGAGAAGGATGAAGAGAAAGAAGAGGAAGATATGAAGCAAAAACAAAAGCAATACACCACAATATTCTCGATGATGCCTGTAAGGTTAATGTATTTCTTCCCTGCAGTTACCATGTGAGAAAATGAGGGAGAGAAATGATGCCTGGGTGGCTCCATGATTGAGCATCTGACTTTGGCTCACCATTGGTGAGTTGAAGCTCAGCCTGCTTCGGATGCTCTGTCCCTCTCTCTCTGCCCCTCTACTGCTTGCACTCTCTCAAAAATAAAAACAAAACAAAACGTTAAAAGAAAATGAGGGAGAGGAATACAAAAGTGGTGGACATTGTTAAAAGACATAACATGTATTCCTCATGGATCCAAATCTCTGAGAATAAAATTTCAGGACTCTGTTCCTAAGAATGACTTTTATCTGCAGAATAACTTTTTTTTCAAAAATTCCTGATTTAGGGTTCAAAAATAAACTAATTCATAGACTTAAGTTGATATTTCTCTGGAGACAATCAGACCAAATTTTATCACTTTCCGTGACAAAGATATCTTAAATTTTGTTGTTGTTTTTGGTGAGACACTCTTTACATGAAATGGAAATGCATGTACAATTTCTTAAAATAGTGTAGAAATACTGATTGCCCTACAGTCAGTTTAAAAACTAAAATTTATTAGTAACTTTGGAGGTCCAGTATATCACTCCTTGATCAAATCCCCTCTCTCCTTCACCTAAAAGTTAATATCATTCTGGATGCTTAACTAACTGTTCTCTGATTTCTTTAGTTTTATTAGATAAATATACATCTCCCCAAATTTTATGGTTTAATTTTCTCCCTTTTATGTTAACTATAAAGGCAAATATTTTTTTTTTTTTTTTTTAGTACTTTTTTTTTTTCAACTTTTTTTTTTTTTTTTTTTTTTTTGGGACAGAGAGAGACAGAGCATGAACGGGGGAGGGGCAGAGAGAGAGGGAGACACAGAATCGGAAACAGGCTCCAGGCTCCGAGCCATCAGCCCAGAGCCTGACGCGGGGCTCGAACTCACAGACCGCGAGATCGTGACCTGGCTGAAGTCGAACGCTTAACCGACTGCGCCATCCAGGCGCCCCTAAAGGCAAATATTTTGTCTTTTTTCTGCAATTTGTTTTTTATGTACTATTATTTATATATATATATATATATATGTTATATTACATCATATATATTATATAGTTATGGATTATATATTATAGATTAATTCTTAATGGGTTATATGTGATGCAGATATCTTCTTCAAAATTATATGGCTTGTCTTTACATTCTTTTTTTTTTTTTTTTTAATATATGAAATTTATTGTCAAATTGGTTTCCATACAACACCTAGTGCTCATCCCAAAAGGTGCCCTCCTTAATACCCATCACCCACCCTCCCCTCCCTCCCAGCCCCCATCAACCCTCAGTTTGTTCTCAGTTTTTAACAGTCTCTTATGCTTTGGCTCTCTCCCACTCTAACCTCTTTTTTTTTTTTTTTTTTCCTTCTCCTCCCCCATGGGTTTCTGTTACGTTTCTCAGGATCCACATAAGAGTGAAACCATATGGTATCTGTCTTTCTCTGTATGGCTTATTTCACTTAGCATCACACTCTCCAGTTCCATCCACGTTGCTACAAAGGGCCATATTTCATTCTTTTTCATTGCCACGTAGTATTCCATTGTGTATATAAACCACAGTTTCTTTATCCATTCATCAGTTGATGGACATTTAGGCTCTTTCCATAATTTGGCTATTGTTGAGAGTGCTGCTATAAACATTGGGGTACAAGTGCCCCTATGCATCAGCACTCCTGTATCCCTTGGGTAAATTCCTAGCAGTGCTATTGCTGGGTCATAGGGTCGGTCTATTTTTAATTTTCTGAGGAACCTCCACACTGCTTTCCAGAGCGGCTGCACCAATTTGCATTCCCACCAACAGTGCAAGAGAGTTCTCATTTCTCCACATCCTCTCCCGCATCTATAGTCTCCTGATTTCTTCATTTTGGCCACTCTGACTGGTGTGAGGTGATATCTGAGTGTGGTTTTGATTTGTATTTCCCTGATAAGGAGCGACGTTGAACATCTTTTCATGTGCCTGTTGGCCATCCGGATGTCTTCTTTAAAGAAGTGTCTATTCATGTTTTCTGCCCTTTACATTCTTTTTATAGTGTTTTATGTTGCATAGACATTCTTAATTATAATGTAGTCAAATTAATCATTCTTTATGTTTTCTGCTGTCAGATCTCTACTTAAGAGATCATTCCTTACCCCGATGATCTTGCTAACTAAATGTTTAAACGCTTTAACTTAGACATGTAAATCTTTAATTTACCTTAATTTTTGTATAGGTATTCGTTTTTATTTTTTTCATGCATATGTATGTAGTTTTACCACACTGTATATTAAATAGCCCATTTTTTCCCCAGTAATTTGGAAGGTTCATTCTGTCATAAATTATAAATAAATAAGACTTATTTCTAAGCTTTCACATGTCCCAGTGTTGAATGCCATATCACTGTGTGTATTATGGCTTTAGTATTAGGTCTTAATATCTGAAAGGGCAAGTTATCCTATTGTCTTCTTCAAAAAGTCCTTTGACTATATTTAGACCTTTTTCTTTTGAATAGATTTTACATAAATATGTCAAGTGCATCCCCCCAAAAAACCTATTTGAGATTTTGCATCACGTTGATACTATTGAGCAATTTAGACAAAACTAGCATCTTTAAAATCTTCAGTAAAATATGTAAAAGAACATTGTATAGCTTTTGATTTAGTTAGGTATTTTTAATGACTGAATAAAGTTTTATAATTTTCTTTATAAAGGAGATATGCTTTTGTTAGACATAGTCCTGCATATATTATGGATGATTTAAGTAGCATTTCAATTTACAAATATATTGGAACTGATAGTTGAATGTGTACAAAATGGCATTGATTTGTAAATATCAATACTTTATCCAGCTACTGATGAACCGTATATGTAGATTATTTTTTTAAACTTTTTTTTAAATGTTTATTTCTGAGAGAGAGAGACACAGTGCGATGGGGTAGGGGCAGAGAGAATGGAAGACAGAATCTGAAGCAGGCTCCAGGCTCTGAGCTGTCAGCACAGAGCCCTGAGTGAGGCTGGAACTCACTGACAGGGAGATCATGACCTAAATCGAAGGTCAACCAAATAAGCCATCCAGGCAACTGGTATATGTAGATTATTTATTGATTTACTTATTTACATTTATTTATTTTTGAGAGACAGAGAGAGACAGTGGGGGAGAGGCAGAGACAGAGAATGAGATACAGAATCCAAAGCAGGCTCCAGGCTTTGAGCTGTCAACACAGAGCCCGATGCAGGCTCAAACCCACAGACTGTGAGATCATGACCTGAGCCAAAGTCAGACACTTAACCAACAGAGCCATCCAGGTGCCCCTATTTTTAATGAAGAGCTATTATTTGCAAATAGTGGCAATTTGTTTCTTACATTTAGCCCTTTCATCTTTTGCTTCTTTTGTGTTGTATTGTATCATTATGAACTTCCATACTATAAAGTATGACGCTTTATAGAAATAATAACTGGCAGCTTTAAATTGTGACGGATTTTAAAGAAAACACTTTCAACAGTTTACTCTGAAATACAGTGTTTGCTTTGCTTTCTTGTACATGCCTTTAGCAAGTTAAGAAAATTCCCCTCTTTTTATGTGCATTCTTACTTATTTGACAACTTGAAGAATGTTTTTGTTACATTTTTCAATTTTTTTCGCATGATGATTTTATTCTATTTGAATACAGTTGACCTTTGGTCCTAGGAAATTGCAAATAAGGTTAAATAGGTGACACTCTCTGAGGGTTTGAAAAATAGCCCTAGGTTATGTCATCTCAAATCAGGTTAATCTTGATGTGAGTCATTGAAACACAACATTGGGACTTTTGTGTTACAAAAGTGCTGTGAGGGATCTTTTGTTCCTGAGTCTAAGGGATCAGTCTAGTAGGGAAGAAAGACTACAATCCCCATTGGTATTAAAGATAGTTCACTGGAAGGCAAAGTAAATCCATTACTTAAATAGTTAAAAATAATTAGTTTATAAATTAACTAAAATGTAACTGATGCTTTAAATTTAGGAGTTATAATTTCCACTGGGTTCTATAATATTATCTCCATCTACAAGATTAGCAGAACACAAATGTTTAGTTGCCTAACTCTACCAATGTCACACAGCCTAGTGACAGAACCAGAGTGTAACCAAATTCAAGGGGTGTGTTGCTTGGGGTGCATCCGATTCAGCACAACCCAAGGAAGTGTTGAAAGCAAAGAACTTTTCATTAGTTCTTATAAGTAAGGAGACAGAAAGAAAGCTCTCAGCTTGAGATAGAGAAATAAAGGACCCCACTTTTAGAAAGGCTCCATCTCTGCTGCTTTTCTGCTAGACCCCATTTACTCATGTTCTATATTTCACATTGCACCTGAATAAACCAAAGAAGATGTGTTGTCACTCCAAGGGGGAAACAAGAAAGTTAATCATTCTCTGAATTTCCTCCTAGGGCCCTCAAACACCTGATAACATCTAAGAATGGGATCCCAAAGATGTTCCAGAACATTAGCTTCCAACAAACCTTGTCTGATGCTGGCATCAGTAACCCCTACCTTAAGTGATTTATGAAATAACACCTACTGTTCACCTTTCACTCACCTTTTTGATTGGATCTTACCCTGGATTCCTGAAGGAACACATACCTTGGACCCCTTTCCAAATAAATCCCTAACCCCAAGCGTTGAACAGACTCACCCTCCTTTCTTTTCCGATTCTCCCAGTCACTCCATCTGCTATACTCTATCACTTATGCTATTCAATAAACTCTATTTTCGGTTCCTCTTGGATCATGTCTGATTTCTGTCCTGCACAAATTCAAGAACCCTCTTGGCTGGTCCTGCAGGACCCACTGTGGGTCCTCTGACTTGCCTGCCTATGTCAAAAGCACTATCTCTTTAAGTGGTTAGTAAAGGAAGCTTCTTCAACATTTTTTTTTTTTTAATTTTAGAGAAAGAGCATAAGTGCAAGAAAGGGACAGAAGGAGAGTGAGAATCTTAAGCAGACTCCATGCTCGATGCCAAGCCTCAAACAGGGTTTATTCCATGAACATAAGATCATGACCTGAGCGGAAATCAGGTGTTAGATGCTCAGCTGACTGAGACACCCAGGTGCCCCAGTACAGGAAGCTTTATTCTGTGTATTGGAGGTGGGGACAGGGAGCTTACATAAGCAATTATATTCAATTGTGCATGCCGAGCATGTCAACATGTTCGTGCATACATTGTATGTTCCAAAAATGGTTGAAGCCTCTGCCCATAGGAGGAGATCTCAGTATTATGATGAGCTAATGATAACTTTAGGATAACTCAGGGGGACTTCTATACAGTTCCTTAGCTCCAACCCAGCTCCAAATGGCTCACATCTCCAAATGTCTCACATAGAAGCTATCAGACTAGACACAAATAGCGAGGGGCTATGAAGTAAAACACTTAGCTGAGTGTATCCTTAGTTGGAACTGCTGTTTCTGTAAAACAAAACATATTCCTATGTGGCTTTTGTCCCTTCACCTCACTCTTTCCATTAACGGTTTTTAGCCCTCACGTTTCCAACTGAATTCTCACATAAAATCTAGCATATAAATTGATTACTTGATTAATGTGATTAAAATGTGCTTCAGTAATATTTTATGGAATCCTTTTAATTCTATAAGTTGTTACACCCTTAGCTATTCATCATCCAAGCATTTGTTTCATTTTTAATTTTTATTAAAAAAAATTAAGTTTATTTATTTATTTTGAGAGAGAGAGAGTGTGTGTATGAGCAGGGGAGAAACAGAGAGAGAGACAGAGAGACAGAGAGAGAGAGAGAATCCCAAGCAGACTCCACACTGTCAGCACTGAGCCCTATGCAGGCCTCTAACTCACCAACTGTGAGATCACGACCTGAGCCAAAATCAGGAGTCAGACATTTCCCAGCTGAGTCAACGAGGTGTCCCTCAAGGCATTTGTTTTAAGTTGAAGCTCCTCTCACAAGCTCCTCTGATGTCAATTCTGTCAAAATCTGTTCCTTCATTAATCTAAATTGTACTCTTTATCTCTGCAAGTCAGATCTCAGAAGCGCTTGTCATCTTTAGCTGCAGAAGCAGAACTTTTTGTGTGAATACCTGCATGACTGAATAACCATTTCTGGGAAGTGCCCAATCAGTTTGGCTGTCCCTTTAGGTCTTCTGTGTCAGAGGCTGAGACTTGTCCAATCAGATCATGCTCTGCATAGTGTCAGCTGGTCACTCTCATTTCAGGACCATTTAAATATTTTCAGTTTACTAAGAGATTCAGTAAAGCATAAAAGACATAACTTTTTTTTTTTAATGTTTACTTATTTTTGAGAGAGAGAGAAAGAGAGAGAGAGACAGCATGAGCATGGGAGGAGCAGAGAGAGAGAGGGAGACACAGAATCCAAAGCAGGCTCCAGGCTGCAAGCTGTCAGCACAAAGCCCGATGCGGGGCTCAAACCCACAGACTGTGAGATCATGACCTCAGCTGAGGTCAGACACTCAACCAACTGAGCCACCCAGGCGCCCCAAGACATAACTTATTTTTTATTATTTTTCTCATAGATTTCGTTCACCTGCCCACTCAATTCTAGAGACATTGAAACCAAAATTAAGTATTTTAAAGTTCTTTGTAAACTTTAAAATTTTACATCAAATAATAGTATCTTTACATTATATTTTTATATTAACCCACATTAAAATATTATATAGTATCATTTTCTTGTACATTATTATTTTAATAATAATAATATTATCATATTTCTTCAAGTAGGATCACATCTTCCCGAGCCAGGGATTGACCATAGGTTGGTTCTCTATCAACTCTCAATTGTTCAACATTTCAAACTAATGCTTTATTTTAATATTGCTCTCATTCCATCGCTGTTTTATTTTGACCCCATAATATTTTTTTTCAAATAGTATAGAACTTCATTTTTTAAACCCTTTTTCATAGTTTTCCCTGCAGACTGGTCCTGGTGAATCAGTCTAGTATAGATATGCTGGTTGTCACTGGAGTCCTATCAAGACACTCAGGTTTAGAACGGTGTCTGTTCCTATATGAGAAGGCACTCAGGGCACAGAATCTCCCCATAGTGGTCTAGAAGCATCACCTTGGTCTCTAAAAAAAAACTGCATTTATATGATGGTTCACTTAAATACAACATTTGAGAGGGCTTTCCTATCTGCCTGTACAAATTGTAGTTGTATCTCTGTGTGCTTATTTTTGTCCCAAAGCAGTTCAATAACAGGGATGTTGTCTGGTATTTGGGACTATTTTCTTTACAAAGCTGTTTTAGACAAACCTTGTAAGTACCAGGCTTTCACTTCTCTTAAAATATCTTTACCTAAAAAAAAAAAAAAAAAAAAAATATTTAATGTTTATTTATTTTTGAGATAGAGAGACACACAGAATGTGAGCAGGGGAGGGTCAGAGAGAGAGGGAGACACAGAATCCAAAGCAGGCTCCAGGCTCTGAGTTGTCAGCACAGAGGCCAACCAGTGGCTCAAACTCACAAACTGTGAGATCATGACCTGAACTGAAGTCAGCCACCCAACTGACTGAACCACCCAACCGCCCCTAAAATATCTTTACATTCAAAGATTCATTTTGTGTTAAATGAAAACTCAGCAATATTTATTTTTCAGTTCTTAGTTCCTATTTCTTCATTATTAAGCAGATGCAAATGGCTATTAAATCTTTAATTACCATGGTAACAGAGATTCATTGAATTACATATTTAAAAAAAAAAAACTAATTTGAACAGGCTTACAACTTGAACATAATTGCTTACAGAAGAATAAGTTCTTAGAATAACCTTCTAAATGGTTGACTTGGAGACTGAGCTATGTATTTTCAAAGCTGAATATTTTAGCCAAGAGCGTGCATGCACACAAATATGTTCTCTTCTCGATATGCATCCGCCAGGGCGCAGCAGGCATCAGGAAAGGGACTCCTGCTACTATTGCTCAGAGGACTGAAGTGCCCTAAGGTGCAGACAACCAAATCCAGCTAAGGACTTTGGGGCTCTATCCTAGAGTTTATTAAAAAAGCAAAGGGGATGAAAGTTCCCTAAAGATCACACACTAGCTCTGCCTTAAAACTATGATTTTAATTCTGTGGTGCTGAAACTGTGTCAAATAGCCTATAGCAAAATATGTTCTATGTGCTGCAAAATGATGCAAAATAAACACTTACTGTGTTTTGAGAACTAACTCATTAGTAGGGGAAATGCCATACTATACACACCTTAAGGGTATTTGAGTGTTCACATAGGCACACAAATGTTGATGAGAAGTGTCATTCATAGGTGATGGTAGCTCCACACTTTTTTAACTATTGAATTCCTATTAAGTTGACTAAGGGCTTTATGAGATCTATTGGTTTAGGAAAACACCTAGATAAAACTAACCATAACAATGGCCACGATTTAATTTTGAATAGCGCTTTCCCATTCAAAATATTTTCACTTTTTCATTTGAGAAACAAAACTCTATAAAATAGGTAGTAACATTATTAGTCTAATTTCACAGGTGGGAAAATTAAGGTTAGCACAGGCTGAATTTCCTGGGACTCGGACACAAAGCTTTGTGTGAACAGTATTTATTAGGAAGCATACCTAAGATCAACATCTGTGGAAGGGAGAAGAAAAGCAAGATTGGCAGAGGGAGAACTTGAGTTGCAGTGCAATCCTAATAAGGGCCTCAGTAGACATCATTGGCTATTGTCCATCTGGCACGACTCTTCAGAGGTCAGATCTGCAAGGGCCTTAGGCTTGATCTCCCTAGTGTGATGATCCCCAACGAGGCTGACAACAGAGGACAGCTGTGTGGTAGCATTCCTAGCAACTAGAAAAGAAGTCCTTTGTTCTTGACGGATTATCCGGGTGGCACAATACAGTATCCGTCACAGAAGTCATGGAGTTACATAGGTGAAAAGCGCTGGTATCAAGACTTATACTGCATTTTATAATTTGAAACTCTATTCCTCTGTTACTACATGATTGTAACTTTATGTTAGCATTTTGTAAACTGTTCTATCATTTTGGGCTGATTTACATGACTTCGCTCTCCGTTCATAAATTCAATTAGAACTCAGTGTTAAAGCAGCCTTTGGCTATAAGCCAAGGAGTTTGTCTGCATTACAAAAATCAAGCAGTAGTAGCAAGGCGTTTTCATAATGCTTATTTTCCGAGCTGATGAACATGTTGAAAGATGTAGAAAAAGCACCAAATATGTATCTGTCTATTTAGTGACAACTACATATAAAAAGAGCAGGAGTAGATGCAATTTGATGTTTGGGTTTGAAACATCTCTAGATATCAACAGGTCTGAAGGTTTGAAGTTTATGGAAAGAAGGTCAGCCGGATCTAAGACTTGCCTATCACATATTTCTAAACTTTTCTTCTCTAGTTTCTTGGCAGTGATTAAATCAAGAGCTGTGCAGTTATTTTGAACCTGGAGTAATAAAAACATAGTCCAGGTGTTCAAGAGAAACAGTATTTTATGTTCTAAAAGAGTGTATGTAAAGTCTTATGTTTTATGCTACAAGTTCTACATTTCTATATGAATACAGGGAATTAATCAGCATAAGTGATTCCAGCGACATGGAATTACAAATTCCAATAGCTAAATAAAATTATGTTCTAGAAAAATCTTTGTGTGGTGGGAAGGATGTCTTCACTCTTCTGAATGAATATTACAGTTTTAGGGATTTATTGGAATACATTCAGGTGATGTTTGCATGTCATCTCAATATCTGTGTTCTTGCCTGCAACGGTAACTATTGATTGCCAATTTCTCAAATATCACCAATACCAATACTGTGGTAAGAGAGAACAGAACTTCAACAGAACTTTGGCAGCACTTGGGAGGAAGAAAGGAGAGGTTGGATATTTTAGAGAATATTTAAAGTTTGGTTGGCGTTCTTTCAAATGCAGAGAATTGATTTGGATTAAATATTCTAACACAGTAGTTTAAGATTGGTAAAAAGAGAAAAGTGAGGATTTTTGAGGCAAGGGGTTCAAATAATCTTGGGGCATAAACTGTCAGTGAATACTATCAAAGAGTTCACAGGATTTGGGGGAAGTTTCTAAAATGAACAGTCAATTTGCTTGTGCCTAGGCAAGAGGTCCTGAAATTATAGTGAAGTCATGTTAATGTAGACAGAAATCTGTGTTTTGGGAAAAGATGATTTCTTTCTCACAACTACAAGTAACCTGTTGGTGTTAGAAAGTCAGCACAGAGATCTCAGCTCCTCCATGACTAGGTGTGGGGGCGTGGGGTCCTGAATTTCTCTGTCATTTTTCTCCTCTGTGCTTATACACACTTCATAAAGTTGTTTTGAGGATTAAATAAGCAATAGTGAAAATCTAATTTAAATTGTGGCTAACACATGGTAGATAAATAAATATATCATTACTGTTTCCCTCACTCCTTTGACCACTCATTTACACAATGTGTATAATTTACACATATCTGCTTCTTTCAGGCAAAGGCTAAGGGGCTAATAAAAGATAAATTTGGGGGGCCTGGGTGGCTCAGTCGTTTAGGCCTCTGACTCTTGATCTCAGCTCAGGTTATGATCTCAGGGTCGTGAGTTCAAGCCCTGCACTGGGCTCCACGCTGGGCATGAAACTACATTAAAAAAAAAAAAAAAAAAAAAGGAAAAGGAAAGATAAATTTGTTTTGAAGGTCTATTATATTCAGGCATATCATTGACTACTTATGTGATGCATGTGTGTGTACATATCCATGAAGACATCTTCATGGCTCAGTTAACTAGTCAAAAGTAAAATGGCACATACACGAATTGCCAAAAAAGGAGGACATATTTGAAAGTATCTAAGTTTCTATTTGACACATGTGTCAAAAATTCTGCTACCAGATGATATCGTCATAGAATAGTGAGTCATGTGATTGCTGACACTTTTTCTACTTTCATATGAAAAATGAAAATATGGCAATAAAATGTCATGATTGTCAGAATAATGGAGGATCAAGTCACAGTAGAACCAGCAAGCAGGATTCATAATATCTAGCTTGTTTATTCTTTTATTCTTCTAAGAAGTATTTATTGAGTACCTACTATGGGTTGGGCAATGTGTTATAAGCTGGAGATAAAATGACAAATCAAATAGACAGTTTTCTTTATATTTAATTTTTTTTAATGTTTATTATTTTTGAGAGAGAGAGAGACAGAGACAGAGAGAACAAGCAGGGGAGGGACAGAGAGAGAGGGAGACACAGAATCTGAAGCAGGCTCCAGGTTCTGAGCTGTCAGCACAGAACCTGATGTGGGGCTCGAACCCACAAACTGCAAGATCATATCCTGAGCTGAAGTTGGCCGCTTAACCGACTGAGCCACCCAGGTGCCCTGAAAAATAGACAATACTCTTATCTTGACAAACTTTAGGTCTGCTGGGAGAAGAAAATATAAATTAAATAATTACCCAAGTAAATAATGATGGTGCTGTGAAGGGAAGGGTGATCCAGGGTGGATTTCAGTAGGAATTGTCATTCGACCAAGATCTAGAGGATGAGGAGGGTTCTACCAGGTTAAAAGGCTGAGAGTCCAGGGGTGGGTGTTCCATACATAAGACCTGCTGCTGTGGGAAGACCCACAATGGCCAGAAGAAGGCCAGTGTGCCAGAGTTACATGGAGCTGGGGAGAATGTTGAATGAAATCAAGCTGTGAAAATTGGAGAAATTAGATTATGGAGAACCTTGAAGTTTACCTGGAATCTGGAATCCATGTTAAGGATTTTGACCTTAATCTAAAAGCCACTAGAGGATTTTAAGCAAGGTTGGGGAAAGAAGATGGGGAGGAAGCACTTATATGATATCTAATTGAGGTTTAGGGTAAAGTTTGAAAGGTTACCTTTTGGGGAAGTAATTGGAATAAATAACAAAGTTCTGAAAGTGTAGCTATTTCTTCTCCTGTGATTTTTCTGTTTTATGTCTTTAGATGACTTGTTGCTTTATAGTCCCTATGTTTAGGATTTGGGCTGTGGAATAAAATAACCAAGGATTTATATGAAAACACCACACCAGTGTCCACTGACAGAGGAGTTATTCACTATCACAGAACTTGTTAAATGCAATGTACTTCATCAACCATAAATACGAACACAGAGCAATGAGAAATGGGTAAGTAAAAGAAAGCTGACTTACTAAATATTTAATATTTTGACTCATTTGTATTCAGTTTCTTTTCAGCTGCTTTTAAACAAGGGTCTATTAATAACTATTGATAAAGAACTCCACCTGAATTTATTTTCCGTGAATTTAGAAGAGCCCTCCTAAAGAAAAGCTCTGTTATAGAAGAATAAGACTAAGATAGTAATTTTCAGCTGTTTGTAAGGCTGTCATATGAAAGAGTCAGTGGACTCATTTGGTTTATTTCTGGAATATAGATGTAAGGTTTATAAGGGTTTATAAGTGAAATTTATGGACTGGCATAGTAAATTTAGAATGAGGCATGGTTTTTAAGCAATTAGACCTATTTAACTGTGAAGCTTCCAGGCTCTAGAAATAGTCTAGCAGAAGGTGCAATTTCATCTCAATTTTCAAAAGGAATTCCAAGTCAAGATTCTGACTTTTTCTTGAAGCAAAATGCTACTAATGTTGCTGCTTGTTCCAAAGCAAGTCCTTCCTTCCTTCCTCCCTTCCTCCCTTCCTTCCTTCCTTCCTTCCTTCCTTCCTTCCTTCCTGTCTCCTCTCTTCTCTTCTCTTCTGTTCTCTTCTCTCTCTCTCTCTCTCTCTCTCTCTCTCTCTCTCTCTCTCTCTTCTCTTTTTCCCTAACAACTCCTGCCTCTGAATTCTGAGTCTCACTTTCAACTGGAGGCCTGTGATGATGTAACATTTTTCACCCCTTTGTAACTAACATCTCAAAGTGAATATCTCAACCACCTTTCTTTTGGAAGAAGTAAGATGAATTACTGTGAATATCACATATGAAAGAAATCATTAAATTAAATTAAAGTATGTTACTGATTTCTTGATACAGAGCTGATTGAGTTTGAGGCAAGTGAGAACATTGTTACTATTCCTTTTTTAATGCAATCAAGCTGCCTTCATTATATTAATCTTGTTTTCCTTTCTCTCTCACCCATGTATGAGGCTTGAAATAGTCGGAGTAACCTAAATATCAGAGATTGTACACATAAACTCAGCAGATCTCTTTGGCAGTAACTAAAATAGTTATAGATTTAAATAAGGTCGAACTATAAAATTTATGAACTCTCAGTTCAAACTCTGGCACTAGACACTGTCTAGGGTAAACATGAGCAAATTAATTGACCTTTATAAATCTAAGTCTTTTGATTAGTAAAACTGAGTATACTAACGTTATTCAATGCATAGGGATTTTGTAAGGATTAAATAAGATAATTCATATATCAGCATAGCACCTGGTATTTAAGAAAACCCAATAAATTTTCCGTAGTAATTTTTTTATACAGTAAAATATCTTATTCTGCTGCTCCAATTTAGTCAGCAGTTAAAATAACTTCCTTGCTTAGAATATCACTTTGCTTAAGCTTTTAGCACAACTTAAAGGGACAAGAGACTTGGGCTGGAATTCTAGCAATTTCCTAGCTTTCTTCTTCAAAAGAACAGAACATTTCAAGGAAAGAGGGTAAAAGAAATTAGTACAGAAATGGCTTACTCTAGGTTGACTTAAATAATGTGTGACCCAGGATACCCCTAATTAGAAATAGATGGGTTTCAAGAATATTAGTCTGTGAAAACTATGTTGTCCATTTCATTAACGACAACTTGAGCTCAGGGACTTTACTAATCCCTGAAAAGAATAAAAGTCTATACAGATGAACATGTTTATTTGATAATTCTGAAACCAATGTATGTAATTTATTAAATGAGACAAACATCCAATCATATATATGTAAACTCACTTGTAACACTGTGATATACCAATGTGCAGTTCTGTTACTAACTTCAACTCTTTGCCACCCTGGAGTTGCTGAAATTTTTACCCAGGTCTGTTAAATGAGTACCTACTTATTGGCTCTACCCAGCAATTTACTCTATTGTCATTCTTACTCTGAAAACTTAAATTACACTTTGTGTCTCATTCTGTCAATATCACATGGGAATCCTTGCTGGACATATTATGTCTCCATTCCAGGATTACAACAGCATTAACTTTTACAATTGATGTCTATTGAATAACTACTATTTCTCATAATTTTCTTATAATATTCTCACCTCGCAAGATAGGAACAATATTTTTTTATAGCTGAAATTATTTCCTGAGATCAGCAGGCTAATAAATGTCAAAACTACTTTAAAGTCAATCACTACATCAAGCCCACCTCTTCCCTTTTGCTGAATAATTTGGTGTCACTTTTGCTCAGAAGCATTGTTGATCTCTTCTCATCATTCTTACAATGATCATTAACTCAGAAACATTTTGTGAACACCTAATAAGTACTAGCCATTTTTCTAGGCTCTGGGATAGTGTGGTAAGAAAAACAAGCAAGATCCATACATATTCTTCTGGGCTTTTAGACTCTTGGATGAAGACAATAAGAAAATAGATTTAGGAGTCAGTGGCATAATTTCAGATATTTACAAGTGCTCTGAAGAAAATAACTAAGAGTACAGGAAAAGAAAGTGACTAGAAAAAGGGTAATATTTTAAATATGTCAATGTCTACCATATAAGTTGTTGACTCTCTGAGAGAAAATCTTTGAACAGATACTAAGGTATAAATAAAGAAGAACCAAGTCATATAAACATTGAGTAAAGAAGCTTCCAGGCATAGAGAATAGTAAGTAAAACACCTGAAAAGGAACAGATTTGCAGTGTTTGAGAGATGACACAAAGGTCATTTGTATAGTATATAATAAAAGAGACGGAGAGGGGTCAGAGGAGAGACCAGAGAGATAATGAGTTTAGGTCAGATAGGGTCTTGTCAACCTGGTATAGGGTATAAATTTCATTCTAAATGTGATTGAAAACCATTAAAAGTTGTAAACTGATAAAATGATATGATACTTCTTTTCTATTGTAGCAGCTTTATAGGAACATGGAAAGTACAGAAGCAAGAGATGAGTTAGGTGGGCTTTTGCAAATATCTAGGCATTAATAGTGGAACAAAATGGAAATGGTGGAACTAGGAGACATCTTTGAGTTTCTGATTTACTTTCAAGGCAGAGTTGTTAGCATCTGCTGAAAAGGTGTGGGTGATAAGGAAAAGAGATTGAATAAATAACTTTTTGATGAGGGAGGAACACACACACGCACGCACACACAAATGCAATACTCTTTCACATATGTAAAAGTTTTCTAGGCTGAATATTTTCTTTCAAAGTCCTTTTTTAGTGTAAGAATTTAATTACTCCGGGAAAGTGTTTTCTAAAGGAAATTTCATAGGAGGAAGATGAGCTCCAAATGGAGTTCTCTAAGACTTAAAACAAAATATTGATGATAAAAATCATAATCAAGTAAGTTTGGGAGGTGGGTGTTTAAGATTTTTCCACGTTTTTGGGGGATGCCTGGGTGGCTCAGTCAGTTAAGCATCTGACTTAGGTTCAGGTCATGATCTCACAGTTCGTGGCTTTGAGCCTCACATCAGGCTGTGCACTGACAGCTCAGAGCTCAGAGCCTGGACCTGATTTCAGAGTCTGTTTTTCTCTCTTTCACTCTTTCAGTCACAAACACCCACTTGTGTGCTCTTTCTCTCTCTCTCTCAAAAATGAATAAACCTAAAAAAAGATTTTTCCACATTTTTGGCAAAATTTTAATACCCTTTAACAGGTTTATTTGCAATGTCATCTCATAAACGGAATATTATTATTAATCATGTATATTTAATCTGTAATTTTTGAATATATAATGTTCATTAATATTCAGGGAATACTCATTGGGAAAAGCTGCAAAAAACTATGATTTGTCATGTTATAATGTCTCAAATCTACACAGAATAAAATTATATCTCTAAATTTCCTGTAGGAGTTTCACAAGATAACTCTGAAATGAACATCTACATGTGAACTTTAATATAAACACATATGTGACAATTAAAGATAAGCATGTTAACCATACTATATGCAACGTTTCTTAAAGCATGAAGATCTGTTTATGTATGCAGATGGGCATTCTAATATTCATTTAATTTTTTAAGAGGACTACTGATTAACAAATAAGAACATAGGAATTGTCTTTGTAAACTACCACAAAACACAATTTAAATTAGCTATTGAATGTAATTGATTTTCTAGAATTATTTGACAGAATGACATCTGTTAAAATAAGCATCATTTTCTTTCAGATTTTCTAGGATAGGAATGGTCAAAATAAAGAAGATGGAATACTCTCTATTCTTTAATGATATTAGTGTTAGCATCACAGTCAGTTAATAGATTTCAGAATTTGTCTCTTCTTGAATTGATGGAAGGATCTTGATGCTGCTAGAATAATTTTAGATTCATACAACCTCCCCAACACCCTTCCTCCAAACTGGCTTCTTTTGTGTTATGTAATCCCAGTTTTATTCACCTTACTACGTAAAGGAGAGAATTAATAATTTCATCTGAACTTTGGTTTTTATGTATATCTCTAGTGACACAGCAGAAGCAAAAATAGCTCAGAATCATTTGTCAACCACAAAAAGTATCCATGTGCCCTCCAAAACTTATATTTACAGCAGAGATGAGATACTGAAAAATGAAATTCATATGGAAGCATTGAGAAATCAGTAGGGGGTGAAGCACAGGTGGCATTATTTACTTAAATTCAGAGGAAAACTGACAAATAGCGGTAATAATTCAAAAAGAAACAAAGGATTTTTCTAGGAAATAGGAAGCCAGCAGCAGATAGCTAGTTACTGCTTATTCATGAAGGTGTAAAGAAGAGTTGTTGACATTTGTCAATAATCTAAGTTATCATAAGATTAAGTTTTGAATCTTGACCATTCCGTTTTGAGATGTCCCACGAATTTGTTTTTTTCTTCATTAAGTATCACTTAACAGGCCCATTTTACAGATATTTGTGTTCTCAGACTAAATCAGTATATGTGTTGGCAACAAACAATCTTCGATCTTTATATATAATCTTTCTTTCTGATATCTGTATCTATCTACCTATCTACATCACAATGCTGGACAAAGTCCTGTATTTGTATTTAAGTGTATTAAAAATATTTTTTTCTCTTTGCTATAAAATAAAATAATTAATGCAAAAAGGAAAGATAATTTATTAAATTAAGTATCAATTTTGACATAAACTTAGACTCTCCTACAGTTATAAAAAATAATACAGACAGTATACACATGTTCACCCCAGCTTTCTCCAAAGGTAACATCTTATGAAACTATACTATGGTATCACAACCAGTATATTGATATTGTTACAGAACAGTTCCATTATTAAAAACAAAACAAAACAGAGGCACCTGGGTGGCTCAGTTGGTTCGATGACCAAGTTCGGCTCAGGTCATGATCTTGCAGTTTGTGAGTTTGACCCCCATGTTGGGCTCTGTGCTGACAGCTCAGAGCCTGGAGCCTGCTTTGGATTCTGTGTCTCCCCCTCTCTCTGTCCCCTCCCCTGCTCACACTCTGTGTTTCTCTGTCTCTCCAAAATAAATAATCATTTAAAAAAATTTTTTTAAAAAGTTCTAATACTAAAAGCAACTCTTTTATATTCACATCTACCTCCTTCCCCTGTCTTCAATTCTCTGACTATTCCCAACCACTAACCTGTTTTCTATTTTTAAATATTGTCATTCATTTCAAGAATGTTATAAATGGACTCATACAGCATATAACATTTTGGTATTGACTTCTCACTCAGCAAAATACCCTGGAAATTTATCCAAGATGTTGCATGTATCAATCGTTAATTCTTTTTATTGCTGAGTATTTTCCCATGGTATGGATCTGCCATAGTTTGTTAGCCATTCACCTATTGAAGGATAACTAGGTTATTTTCAGTTTTGAGCTATTATGAAAAAAGCTGCAGTAATCTTTTATCTCTGAAAATAAGTTTTCTTTTTCCTGGAAAAGACACCCAAGAGTGCAAGAAAGTTGCATGATAGTTAACTATTTAGTTTTATAAGAAATCATCAAAATCTTTTCCAGAGTGGCTATGCTACTTTACATTTCCATCAGCAATATGAGTGACTCACTTTCTCTGCATCATCTCTGGCATTTGGTATTATCATCACTTTTTATTTTAGTCATTTTGATAAATGTGTAGTTATGTTTCATTATGGTTGTATTTTGCATTTCCATGACAGCTAATGATGTTAAACATCTTTCATGTGCTTATTTACTATCATTATATCCTCTTCAGTGAAATGTTCATCCATTCTCTTTCCCCATTTTCTATTTTTTTAATGAGTGTTTATAGTTCCTATATATTCTAGATATGGTCCTTTGTTGAATACACAGTTGAAAATAATTTCTTCCAGTTTGTAGCTTGCCTTTTCCTCTTTTTCATATGGGCTTTCACAGAATAAAAGTTCTTAATTTTGATGAAGTCAAATTTATCACTTTTGCTTTGATAAATCATGATTTTTTGAATCAAATCTAAGAACACTTTGGTTAGCCCAAGATTCTGAGAAATTTCTTGTATGTTTTTTTGTAAAATGTTTACAGTTTTGAGTTTTATGGTTACATCTATGCTCCTTTTGGGGGGTTTCATTTATTACTATGTATTTATATTTTACCTTTGGATATCCAACTCTTCCAGCATCATATGTAATGTCAACAGGCTATCCTTCGTTCATTAATTGCTTTTGCACTTTTGTCAAAAATCTGTTGGGATAATTTGTGTTGGGTCTATTTATGAGTTTTGGTTTTTTTTTTTCCTATTGGTCTCTTTCTCTTTGTCAATATCACACTTGCCTTGATTATTGTAGCTACACATATTAGACTTTAAAATCAGTTAAAGTGCTTTGTCCCACTTTATTTTTTTCCCCAGGATTTTAAAATCTATTCTCAGACTTATGACTTTCCATTTTATTTTGGAAGAACGTTGTCTATGTCTATTAAAAATCTTGCTGGGGTTTTGATAGAAAATGCTTTCAATTTTCAAATTAATTCAGTGAGAATTGACATTTTTACTGTGTTAAGTCTTCCAATCCATGATAAAGGTAGGTTTCTCTATTTATGATTTTCAGCATATAGGTCTTATGCATTCTTTGTTAAGTTTATATTTAAGTATTTCATATTTTTTGTAGTGATGCCAAATGATTTTATGCCTCTAAATTTTGTCTCCATATTTATATTTAGTCTGTAGAAATGTACTTGATTTTTGTGTGTGAATCATCTATCATTCTATAATTCTCTAGAATTACATCTATTTACATCTAAATGTAAATTGCTAAACTCACCTCTTAGTCCTAGGAGTTTTGTTGTTGTTTTTATTGTTGTTGTTGTTGTTTAGAATTATTGGTATTTTTATATAGTTAATCATCATCTTCAAACAGAGGAAGGTTTATTCTTTCTTCCTAATTTGTGTGACACTTCTTTATTTACTTATTCTCTTATTGTACTGACTAGAACTCCCAGTACTATATTGAATAAGTGATAAGTTTGAACACGCTTCTTTCTGATCACAGTCTTTCATCTTTAAGAATCCTGCACATTTTTTTGTGAGTGATCTTTTCCAGGTTGAGATAGTTCTGCTCTCTACCTAAGTTGCTGAGACTTTTTTTGTTGTTTTAATCATCAATGGGAGTTGAATTTTGTCAAATGCTTTTTTTCTGCATCAATAGAAATAATCATATGATTTTTCACTTTCAGTCTATTGATATGGTGAATTACCTTGATGGTTTTCAAATGTTGAACCAGCCTGGTACACCTGGAATAAATTCTATTTGGTCATGGTTGAGGGTTTTTTGAGTCTAAGTTCATAAGAGATACTAGTCTGTAGTTTTCATTTTTTTGCATTGCCTTTGTCTGGTTTTGCTATCGTGGTACTACTACCCTGATAAAATGAGCTGGAAAGTATTTTCTCCCCTTCTGTTTTCTGGAAGAGAGTGTGAAAAACTGTGCTGAGATAAAATAATTTTTACTTAACAGGGAGTGGATAATGGGGACAGAACTTCAAACAGGATACAGCCTTGGGCACTTTCTCTTTAAAACTCTTAGAAAACAGGGGTGCCTGGGAGGCTCAGTTGATTAAGCACCCAACTTCGCTCAGATCATGATCTCACAGTTCGTGAGTTCAAGCCCCGCATCAGTCTCTGTGCTGACAGCTTGGAGCCTGGAGCCTGCTTCAGAGTCTGTGTCTTCCTCTCTCTCTGCCCCTCCCCCACTCACACTCTGTCTCTCTCTGTCTCTCAGACATAAATAAACATTGAAAAATATTAAAACTCTTAGAAAATATATCATGTCCTCAAATCCAGGGCCATTTTTACTTATCTGAAACATTTTTATTATTTACTATATCATTGAATTGTGATATGATTAAATAAATTATATTGTTTATTACTTTCTAGTTAAAGGTCTTCCAGACTTGCCTACTATAAAAATTTACATAGTTCAGAATGTTCTGCATAAATATTCCCTGATCTATCCAATTCAGTTACCTGTAAGTTCTACTTTGCAGGAGTCTACTTTTGGTGGAAATTCAGAAATAATTTCTTTTTCTTCTTTTCTTTGATCCTCCCCTCTTAACTATTTCTATGAAACTTTTTTTTTTCTTTAATTTTAATACCCTTTCTTCCTTGTGCACCATCCCTGTTTCTATCCTGTACAATGAATTTCCTTAAAGTACAATATGCTGCAAATTCCATTTTGGTTATATTTTAGGAGGATGCTGAAAGTTTTCAGATTCTTCAGAGTAGTGGAGATAAAACCAAACATCCTGTTTCTTGTTAATATTGACCATCTGCTATAATGTTCATTTGATTATGAAAAGTACTCCTAATTTCTACTTATTAAATTTCTAAATTTGTAATGGAGTGGAGGGAGAGACACATGCATGGGAAGGAGTTATGAAGCTGTTTGATATGAGCAAAACAATATGGTAGAGTTAAATAAGTGAAAGAAAGAAATTGGACATAGACACTAGAGATTAGAGAGACAAGACTGAAATCTGGGATAATAGGGACATTGATGGTTTGAGTGAGATGCTATAGATGATTTGTAAACATTTCTAACGTAAAGTGATGTGAATTAGAAGAGAATAGTGTTAAGGAAAGGACAGGCATATGAAGCATTGCAAAGTAAAAGGATAGCAAATTTGAGGACTAATAGAATATGGGAAGTAAAAGATAAACCTTTTCAAAGGTCATAGTGAGGTGCTGAGTCTTGAGATTATAGTGTTACTAAACTCAGAAGTTGTAAAAGAGGATGAAAAAATAATTTAATCTTTGCTATGCGAAGTGTAGTCTACAGACAATTAGCAGCAACAGACCTGGGAATTCATTTGAGATGTAGAAACTCAACGCCCCCTTATCCTCCACAACCTACTGAATCAGAAGCTACATCTAAGATCTTCATATGATTCACACACATTAAAAGTTAAGAAGAGCACTGATAGCTGATTTATATTAGAAAAGATAATGCTACGGTATCATGTTAAAAAATTCCTTGGCAATGGCACACCATTTATTATAAATTACTCAATGATATGTTCAATAGTCCTGATGTGCAGCTGTTAACATAATTTAAAAAATTAAAAAAGTAAACATTTGTGTTAAACATTAAAAAAAAATTTTAAAAAGGGGGCGCCTGGGTGGCTCAGTCAGTTGAGCGTCCAACTTCGGCTCAGGTCATTATCTCGCAGTCTGTGAGTTTGAACCCCACATCGGGCTCTGTGCTGACAGCTAGGAAGGAGCCTAGAGCCTGTTTTGGATTCTGTGTCTCCCTCTCTCTCTGCCCCTCCCCTGCTTATGCTGTGTCTCTCTCTGTCAAAAATAAAATAAACATTAAAAAAAATAAACATTTGTGGAATAAGTAAATGAACAAACAAAAAGCAGGCTGGTAACAGAGAAACAACAGATAATAAAGAAGCAAGGACTTTCCTCTTGCCCGACATGTTTGCCCACACTTGACCCAAATCACCATGGTCAGACTGTCTGCTCCATTTCTCTTGTAACATAAATTGCAAAGTCCTTCTCCTTTCTCTAATCAAGACCTATCTGTGCATCTGTGTCCTGATACTTTGGCAGCAGAAAGACCCACTTTAGCCTTCCTTATTAGGATTCAGTAGAGAAGGCTGTGCTAGGCACTGCTTTCTTGTTGTTCCCTTGATCATTCCTAATTGAAAGTGAAACTTTGCATATATTGAGAGTGACTTCAGATGGAATTGGAAGAACTATCTAGACAGCAGGGATCTGGAGGCCATGCTGCTCTAGGTAATTTTCTCCCCATGATTATGCAGAACTAGCCCATGTTACAGCTTTCTGTCACCTTGCAGGTTGTTATCTGTTCAACAGGGGTGGGGGCGGGGGCATCCCTTGATAAACCACACTCATTTTGTCACAGATTTTTTCAAATCTCTTAGCTCATCTGCAGAAGTTATATAATTTTTGACATAAGGGAAAATGGAGCAATACCCTCTGGAGTAGATGTCATAGTAAATGTCATAAGATGCCAAGAGCCCTTGAGCATTGTAGAGTTTGTAATGGAAAAGAGGTGTTTCTGTGTTAAATAATGTATCAGTTTGAGATAAGTCAAGTTTTCTGAACTGTATAATTCTTTGACTTTTTTATGGTGGAACAGTGCTGAAAGCCTCTGTTAATGGTAAAGAGATTTATGGTACCCGTGGTAGGTCAGTGAAGGTAGTCAATTACATCAATCAAGGTGCTTAGTCAAGGTGATCAATTACATCAGTCCTACAGGTCCCCTGACCAGTGACATGGGTCACTAAGATGAGTGCCCCATCATCAGAAAGTAAAGATTATAAAGTCATATTGAAGTAGCATAATTTATCTCAATGACTTTCAAATCCTTTAACATATATTTTTTGAATACAACAGATTTGTTTTTAACAGTAATTGACTCATTAAATTTTATTATTTACACAAAGGCAGACTCTGGACAAAGTGAAGACATTAAGGAAAAATGACAGCCCAATTAAACTATCGCAAATTTCTATATTACAAAACTTCAAGTAGTTTAATATGTTAAGATGCAAATTACATTTTGAAAACTAAAAAATATATTTGGGTTTTTTCAAACCAAAAAAAGTCCTTTTTAAAAATGATGTAGGGGTGCCTGGGTTGCTCAATCGGTTAAGCATCTGACCTCGGCTCAGGTCATGATCTTGCGGTTTGTGGGTTTGAGCCCTGCATTGGGCTCTGCACTGACAATTCAGAGCCTGGAGACTGCTTCAGATTCTGTGTCTCCTCTCTCTCTACCCCTCTCTCTGTCTCTCAAAAATGGATAAACATTAAAAATAATTTTTAAAAAATAAATAAAAAAGATGTAATTGCACACTTAACTGACAGTCATCACAGAACACAAAAATCACACATTTTCTTGCCTTTTTTCACAATCTGAACTTGGGAATTGCAGTAATAGAGGAGTATGAAAAAGCAAAAACAAGTTCAGTGCTCAGAAAGCAAGTATCTTTTCGAATTTTACTATATGACAGAAAAATCAGTTGTTGCTATAAGCAGATAAAACAGTTTTACAACACTTATAATCAAAACCAGCCAATGTTTGCTGAAAATATATACATATGTACAATCTCTATTTTAGCAAAATAGTGGCTGGATGAAGATGATTCTGAAAGTATTCACTTAATACATACTATTAAATCTGTATAAAAAATTACACAATTTTCAATGACATTCCATACTCAGACTACATCTGGAAACTGTATTTGAAAGGTAAATACATCAATCTAATTGCTTTTCTCTTAAATTAGGGGTAAGGCAGTTCTCTGTCAAAGGGCTTTCCTTTTTATTGGCTCTCATTCCGCTATTAATGCTATTACAGGCACATTACACAGAGGCAGCCTGGCCTGCCTGCGCATAATTATGGCTCTGTGGTCACAGATAAGACAGGAAAGAGTGCATAGTTGGTACCCAAACCAGATTTTAAATGTATTGTGTCTGTAGCTTATATTAAACCATTAATATATTAAGAGACATATAAAACACTCCATTTGGGGTATTAATAGCTATGTAAGAATTTGCTTTTAAATTTATTTATTTTGAGAGAGAGGGGGAAGAGAGACAGAGCAAAGGTTGGGAAGGGGCAGAGAGAGGAAGAGAGAGAGGATCCCAAGCAGGCTCTGCACAAGTGTGGAGCCTGATGCAGGGCTGGAACTCATCAACTGAGATCACGACCTGAGCTGAAAACAAGAGTTGGACATTTAACCAAGTGAGCCACCTAGGTGTCTTTTATAGCCATGTAAGAATTAACTCTGCATTCGAAGAGCTCATAAAGTTTTCACTAAAGTAATAGAAAATCTTTTACGTGCATACACTCAATCCCACTAGAGTTGAAATAGGTTCTTGAAGGTTCACTTGAGATGTGGGGAAAAAAACAACCAATATTATATAAATATCCTACAGGTAATTATTATAGGATGATAAACATTTGTTTGACAAGATACACAGCATTCTTCTTATGGAGAGGCTGTCAAAGATCAGCATGGGAAGAAAAATGGAAGACTAGAGACAATTAAATTGAGTCAGCCAAACAGGCCAATAACTCCTGCAACAAGTTTTTAAGCAATTAATTCCATTGACTTTCTTTTTTTTCAACGTTTTTTTTTGTTTGTTTGTTTTGTTTTTTTTTTGTTTTTTTTTTTTTATTTATTTTTGGGACAGAGAGAGACAGAGCATGAACGGGGGAGGGGCAGAGAGAGAGGGAGACACAGAATCAGAAACAGGCTCCAGGCTCCGAGCCATCGGCCCAGAGCCTGACGCGGGGCTCGAACTCACGGACCGCGAGATCGTGACCTGGCTGAAGTCGGAGGCTTAACCGACTGCGCCACCCAGGCGCCCCTCATTGACTTTCAATCTACATGCACTGAGATGTGAAGTTTTAACTGTGAAAAACAAAATACCCTTAAAAAAGGGAAACAGTTTGAGGCAAGAGTTTCTTTCTACAAATTCATATTTTATGCATACGCACAAGTGTGAATATTATTCTGTATAAAAGATGTCCTTCAGTGTAGTTCAAGAGACTTTTATCAAAATAAGAATTGACTCAACTATAAACACTAGAGGTCTTTTCTACTCTAAGAGAAACAAATAGGTATATATTTATGTAGTGTCAACCTTATCAATAAAAACCACAGCTATTAACACTTTGCTAAACAATAGGCTTTACTAGTCAGGGATGTAAGCAGAATATAGTTTACAAAATAAAGAAAAATACACTACTGGACTTTATATTCACAAGAAAACAGTTTATCAGTATGAACTCAAAATTCCAGAGTAGGGGAAAAATATCAAAACTTTATAAATCTCCTGAGGTGCAATTTACCGCATCAAGGTTAGGAAAAGAGGCTCATAATGAACAATGCTGCCATGGATTCCCCTAACACATCAACTCATATATTAATTATTTTTCTTGTTTTGTTTCCAGTTGGAGGTTTCTTCGACCGAAAGATTTCCCCTTCTGATCCAAGAGACAGGACTGGGTACCCTGTTTGTCTGATCCATGGGGACCACGATGCTAGAATTGTTGAAGTTACATGAAGATGTACCAGAGGTGCCAAAGGTTGCCCTGGGATTACTGAAGATTCATTTATTTTTCCAAAACCCAAATGTGGCCTCGGCAGTGGCATTTCTTTTTTTTTTTTTTTTTTTTTTAATTTTTTTAATGTTTTTATTTATTTTTGAAGGAGAGAGAGAGACAGCATGAGCAGGGGAGGAGCAGAGAGAGAGGGAGACACAGATTCCGAAGCAGGCTCCAGGCTCTGAGCTGCCAGCACAGAGCCCGACGCGGGGCTCAAACCCACAAACTGTGAGATCATGACCTGAGCCGAAGCCGGACGCTCAACCGACTGAGCCACCCAGGCGCCCCTCGGCAGTGGCATTTCTAAAGCAAAAGCTCGTTCCAAAATTTTCAGTGTGAAGACCCTACGCCACTTGCTTGCAGATCATTCCCAATACTTGTGTTGAATCTGTACTAAACTCTGGACCTGTCACCATCCTTGCTAAGCTTAGTGTCGCCAAGGTCGTGATGGCAGCTTCACGTGCATGTTACTGAGAAGCATGGGTCTGGTAGGAACTCTGGGTGCATTCTGCCATTTCTTAGCTTCTGCTAGCCTGACTTCAAACATGTCTATACCATTTTCCAACATTTTTCTATAGAGAAGGTATTACTCTTTGAGCACTTTTACACTTTTAATAATAGACCGAAGTTGTAGAGCCAAAGCTACAAATGTTGGTAAGTTTTCTACAGAGCCCTTGATAAATCTTGAGTGGTTATAGGTCAATTATTTGCTTGAGTGACAAGACAGTTTTCTAGTTGTTCAATCTGCTGTCTGTACTGTTGAAGCTATAGCTGGAAGTGCTGAACTGTGGTTGGGACACAGTCGGCAGAAGCTGTATTTTTATTTTGAAGTCTGTGCAGTAGTTCCTGGGTTCTGAATGCTATATGTGCCTTATTTAACTCCTGAGTAACTTATATTTTTAAGTTGTTGATATCAAGAGTATTTTTTTGCTCATCCACAGGTACCCAATGACAGAAGGTACTTTAAAGCCTTAATATCTTTTTTTTTTTTATTTTTTAATGAGGGGGTGCAGGAGAGGCAGAGGGAGAGGGAGAGAGAGAGAATCTTAAGTAGGCTCCATGCTAAGCAAGGCTCCATGCTGAGCAAGGCTCAATCCCACGATCTTGAGATCATGACCCAAGCCGAAATCCAGAGTCGGATGCTTAATCGATTGACTCACCCAGGTGCCCCAGAGCCTTAATACTTCTTAAACTTTGATCATTGCTTATTTTTTTGTATTGATTTTTGTTCCTTCACAAATTTCTTAAGATTTTCCATATCCTGGCAAAGGATATGAGGAAGGTTTTCATCCTTCAGTGCTTTGTTATCTTCTGGTCATCCTCCTCTTTTCTCACTCTTTTTATATTATTAGCTACTAAAATCTATACCACTAAGTTCTTCACTGGCCACAGTTGAAGTAGCTACAGTAGATGCTAAAGTCATGCCCATATCCTCCTGTTCAAGTTTTGATTGTTGTGCTTGAACTTTGGAAACTCAAACCTCCCAAACCAGCTATGTGTAGGTAAGTGTCAGTGTACATGTTAAGTCTGAGTCTGGGTCTATGTATAAGTCTAACCCATCCTAGAGGAAGGGTTGTTGATGCAGTTGTAGTTTTTGCTCTTGGTCCACCCAAATTATTTGGAGTAAATCCCATGGAAGCTCCTGGGTTAATACCAGAACAGACGAAACGGTGCCACCACCAGCTGAGTAGAAGTAAAAGAGTAAATGGTGTAGCATTTGCTGCAGGACTACTGTATTATTATAATTTTTTTTAGCAGTCCTTCAATTATTTTCAAGTTTATTTATTTATTTTGAGAGAGAGAGAGAGAGAATGAGTGGGGGAGGGGTAGAGAGAATGAGTGGGGGAGGGGTAGAGAGAGAGGGAAAGAGAATTCCAAGCAGGATCCATGCTGGCACAGCTTAGAACCCGATGTGGGGCCTGAACCCAGGAACCATGAGATCATGAACTGAGCTGAAATTAAGAGTCAGTCGTCTAACTGACTAAGCCACCCAGCCACCTCAGGACTACTGAATTCTAAACTGGAGCCTGTTAACAGCTGCAGATGCCTCTGGCATTCCTCGAGTTCATCCGGTAGTTACCGTTAATATCGTTCCAGTATTTTTTTTCCCTTCTAGAGTGAACTCAGTGGCAGGCTTATATCCCAAAAGTCTGGTTCCAAAATCTCTGAAGGAGCAAATGGGGGTGATATTGCAGATGTGGAGTTCCAAAATTGAGCCCCTCAGAAGGGGCTCATACAGCACCTGGAACTTAGGAGTCTATTCAACAAGCATTTACTCCTTCGATGATTATAGCACGGGGGCAGGGTGGTGACACTAGATTCTTCTGGCCTGGTTGTGGCCATACCACTGGTGGCTGTTGGTGCCGGAGCCTAGTGTCTGGCTCTCGACTGAATTCTCACTGCCAGGGAGTTTTAGATATTCACATGGCTGGAAGCTCAAATGCCGGTCATCTTCAGACCCCGTCTGGCAGGACCTTCCGGCCCCAGAACAGAAAACCACAACCTGGGACACATGCCGATTTTATTTTGTATCTTACTTTGCTGGTAACCACTTAACAAGAGATATCACTTACACCTCAGTGTTCCTGTCTCTAAAATAGTGTTACTGTCACACATTCGTAATGACATCGTTGTGTGTATGCATACTTTTCCTTTTTAGTTCATGGCGTATTTTCTGTTATCACATAATGTTATAAGGAACGTTTTCTCGATGTGGAGTGATTTTCTTCCTCTGTTTCCTCTATATTTCAGGTTAGTGGTTTTTGATGTTTCAGTCTTTCAGAAATATGTAAATAGACTTAAAGTTCACCTCTTAGTCATCGTTAACTTTAAATATCACTGTCGTTTCTTGTCTGCCTTTCTATTCCTCCCCCTTCCCTTTGATATGATTTATTTTAACAAGTGACTGTAGCACTTGCTAATGTAGTTTTATATGTAAGTATCATTTGCTATTATTAGTCTTCGTGCTCATATAATTACATGCATTTTTAAGTAATTAGAGCAGTGCTAACATTATTCATCTGTAAAACATCACTGAGCTAGTTTCTTTTTTTTCAATAAAAAAATGCATTGAGCTAGGTTTTTTTTTTTTTTTTTTTTTTTTTCAAATTTTAGTTGACAGATTGATAAACCATACAAAGATTTTAATATTTTCCAAACAGGGCTTCACAGACAATACTTTAACAATATTTGTGTGCATACCAATAGGTTTACATGTTTATTGGAAAGAGCATTTTTTTAAAATGAGTTTTGATGCTTGAAGCTTTAGATTTGGATGTCAGTATGAATTGTGGGGTCTTGGGAATTTTCTTTTCCTTCAGAACCTCTTTTTCTTTTCGTCTGTAAAATAATAACTAATATTTATCAGAAAGAGGTTTGAAAATATTAAATAAGATAATACTTGTAAAGCACCCAAGAAAGAGCTTGATGACTTAAGATGAGTTCCATAAGTATATAACCCATCAATTCCCACCTTTTATGTAACCAAATCCCTCTTAAATTATATCACTGTTAACATTTTGTTGTGAAATCTAAAACTGTACTCCTAAAGAAAGGTGGTAGGTTTTTCTTTTTCTTTCTTTCTTTTTTTTTTAAAGTAAAAACCACCATATTTTTACAACAGGGAATGTTTCATTCTTAGCTATTTTTCTTTTCTCAATACAAAAGATTTCTGTGAATGATTTCAGTTTTTCTTAGCTGTATAATATACTAATTTTAATGGAAAATATTAAATACAGAGTCACTTTAAAGCACTATCACATAATTTACAATATATTTTTTCTTCTAGATGTGGTATATTGTCTTTATTAAATTTAGTAAACACTAGTTAGATTGTCATTTATCTAATGAAAGTGCTTTTAGTAGCAAATGACATTAACAGAAATAAGAACAACTCTAATTACCTTGAAGAATGATTTGACGTACTTTAAAAAAATATCCTATGTGTTGCCTTCTCTGCTGCAGGTTTTAGAAACATCAAAGAAAACAGAGCTATCCTGTTCTCAGGAAACTTACATGATTGGTGAGGGGATATAAAATCAACAAATAAAGTGTCTTGAGTAGTGACAAAAACTTTGAATAAATGTAAAGCTGGATGATGAAAATATTATCTGGTACCAGTGAGGACACTGTGTGGTTTTAAATGGAAGCCAATTTCTCTCTAGTAAGGAAAACAAGTGAAGTAAGGGAAAAGGCAATATTTTGTGAAACTAGGTTTCAGGCAGAAGAAGCAGTAAGTGCAAAGGCCCTAAGGTGAGTGTGTGTTTTACATGTTTGAGAAACAGGAAAAAAAAAAAAAAAGCCACCTGGCCTAGGGTAAAAAGGGGTTTTGGTAAGAGATAATACTGCAAAAGAATTAAGGAAGGCCCCATGCTTGTGAGACCTAGCAGGCCATTGTCTTGCCTTTGGATTTTATTCCCTATATGGGGAGCTTTTAGAGAATGCTGAGCAGAGAAGTAGTTAGATCTTATTTTGTGTTTAAAAGATCACTACCACCTGTGTAGTTAATTGACTGTGAAAGAACAGTAATGAAAAAGGGAGACTGATTAGGGACCAGTTGTATTAACTCAGGTGATGGCTGATGCTGATCTGGTTCAGGGAGACAGGGTAGAGACGTGAGAAGTAGTAGGGTCTAAACATATTTTGAAGGTAGAACAAAAATAATTTCCTAATATGAGGCTATATGTGGGATGTGAGAGAAAATAAAAGATTTTCTGAGTACCTGGAAGAAGGCACATCACAGGATTTATTGGCTCAATTAACACAACAATCCAGAAGTAGGCCAGGCTCCAAGTACACTTTGATCAGTTTTCTGGCTCTGCTGCCTTGTGATCCTCTTGGTGTTACCTTTCTCTATTGGCTGGTCTGATCTTTCATGGAGCTAAAGTAACTGGAGAAATTCAAATGCCCCATCTGTAATCATACTACTCAGAAGGGAGAATTTTCTTCCAAATACTATCAAATTAAAATCATAAATTTCCCTCTGCTAGATCCAATTAGATTATATTTCCACATCTGAGCCAATCACAGGGGACAAGAGAATGCCATTATGCTCTTGTCAGAGGGTTTCAGTGACCTAACTGTCATAACAGAGGCCTCAATAGTCAAAGTGTGTCTTAAAGATTCTTTGTGTTGCATTAACCATCGATTAAAAAAAACTTCAGGCTCCTACATAAACACATGTAATCTACCAATCTACTTGACACACTGATTTTAAAAGCCATTTGATTAATTGGAGTTGTGCTATACCTGCCCAATGAGTATCGCATTTTCAACTTCAAGTCAGTGCTTTTGTTCATGTTTTCCTTCGTTTGGAGCATCCCTTCTTCTTAACTTGGACGATCTACATTATAATCATCTTCTGTGGCAAGCACAAGCTCTGCTTTCTTCAAAACCTTCCACCAAGGGGCACCTGGGTGGCTCAGTAGGTTGAGTGGCCGACTTCAGCTCAGGTCATGATCTCGCAGTCTGTGAGTTCGAGCCCCCCATCAGGCTCTGTGCTGACAGATTGGAGCCTGGAGTCTGCTTCGGTTTCTGTGTCTCCCTCTCTCTCTGCCCCTCCCCCACTTGTATTCTGTCTCCCTCTATCTCTGCCCTTCCCCCACTTGTATTCTGTCTCTCTCTGTCTCTCTCTCTCTCTCTCAAAAATAAACATTTAAACAAATGAACAGAAACCTACCACCAATACAGCAGTGCTCATTGCTCTCACATTCACCAACCATTACACCGTATATGGCATTAGCATGGTGTTCTTACATTTGATTACACATAATGTAATATAGTTTTTTTAATTCATTTTAATTTGCTAATTGCACTCTATCCTCAATTAGATTTTTGAGAGCCAAACTAGGAGGGGGGACATGACAAATACTAGCTTTGTATTCATTCATAGGGAATTCATTTTGAGAACATACTTGTCTTTGAATAAGTATTTATAATTTATAGGATAACATGTATTTATTCTATTGATAATTAATTATAATGATAATTACATTGATAACTAATCAAATATTGATTTTGATTAATTGGCACATTATTAGAGCATCCTTTAATTATTGCTACAGTTTACTACCAAACAACTAGCATACAGATGATCTTTAGATCACAAAAGAATATTTCTAAAATGTATGTAAAAATTCCACAGAAGAGGGGTGCCTGGTGGCTCAGTCAGGTGAGCGTCTGACTTGATCTCAGGTCATGATCTCAGGGTTTGTGCATTCAAGCGCAGCATGGGACTCACTGCTGTCAGTGCAGAGCCAACTTCAGGTCCTCTCTCCCCCTCTCTCTCTGCCCCTCCCCTGCTCACACTCTCTCAAAAATAAATAAAATATTTTGTTTAAATCCATAGAAGAAAATGGATAAATTAAAGAATAATTGACTTACAAGCTCATTTTTTGTGTTCTAGCCTACTTATTGCCAGAGAGAAAAGAGGCAAACAGAGAAAGAGAACACAAAAAAGAGTGAGGAAAGTGAAAAGAGAGCAGTGAAAGAAAAATGAAAGAGAAAGAGATTTGGGTGCTTAGATGGCTTAGTTGGTTAAGCATCCGAATCTTGATTTCAGCTCAGGTCACGATTTCAAGGTCGTAAGATTAAGCCCTGTGTCAGAGTGTGGATCACCGAGCCTACTTGAGATTCTCTCTCTCTCTCTCTCTCTCTCTCTCTTTTCTCTTTTCTCTCTCTCCCTCTGCCCCATCCCCTACTTGCACTCAAACTTTCTCTCTTTCAAATAAATAAATAAAAAGAGAAAAAGATTTGAAAGTTACTATTTCAAAGTAACTATCTAATATTTAAAACCATACATAGCTATTAAAAATATTTTTCTGGTGATGAGTTTTTAGATAAAACACCAAAAAAAGCGATCCAAACATCTAGTCCATGAAAAAGAATAGGTAGTACCTTATGAAAATTAGAACTTTTGCTTTGCAAAAGACACTATTAAAAGAATGAAAAGACAAGCCAAAGACTGGGAGAAACCAGGAGCAAAACACATATCTAATAAAGGACTCATATCCGAAATATACAAAGAACTCTTAAAATTCAACAAATAGAAAATGTATAATCATTTTTTAAAAAGTGGGTAAAAGATCTGAACAGACCTTACCAAAAAAGATATACAGGTGGCAAAATACACATATAAACATATTAACATTATTGTCATCAGAGGATTACACATTAAAATAACAAGATATCAACTACACATTAATTAGAATGGCAAAAATCCTAAACACTGACAATGTCAATAACTGCCAAGAAAGCAGAGCAACAAAACTCTCATTCATTTCTGGGAGTGATTGAAAATGACACATCCACTATAGGAGAAAATTTGCCAGTTTCTTACAAATCTAAACATAATTTTACCGTATGATATAGCACCACTTCTTCTAAAGTATTTAGCTTAATGATTTGAAAAGTTTTTCCACTCTAAGACTTGCATGCTTTATGAATAATTGCCAAAAACTGGAAGCAACCAACAGATAAACTGCTACATTTATACAATGGAATATTATTCAGCCATAAAAAGAAATCAGCTATTAAGGCAGGGAAAGCAATGAATGAATCTTTTTTAGTTATGTTTAATTAAGTAATCAACTAATTAATTCGTTTAAATAACCAATCACTTAACTAATTAGCCAGTTGATTAATTGACTAATTGATCTTTAATTAATTAAAGTGAATTACATTATTTAGGTTTTTGTTTTGTTTTGTTTTGTTTGTTTTATATTTGAGAGACAGAGAGAGATAGAGCACAAGCAGACGAGGGGCAGAGAGAGGGAGACACAAAATCTGACGCATGTTCCAGGCTCCGAGCTGTCAGCACAGAGCCTGACATGGGGCTCAAACTCACAGACCGTGAAATCATGACCTGAGCCGAAGTTGGACGCTTAACCCACTGAGCCACCCAGGTGCCCACATTAATTAGTTTTTAAAAGTAGGCCTCATGCCCAACATGGGGCTTGGACTCATGACCCTGAGATCAAGAGTTGCATGTTCTACTGACTGAGACAGCTAGGCATCTCAGCAATGGATGCAACTTAAATGCATATTTTTAAGTGAAAGAAGTCAGTCTGAAAAGGCTACAAAATCTGTAATTCTAATGATATCACCTATGGAAAAGACAAAATTATAAAAATTGCATAAATACCAGTAGTTGTCAGGAGTTTGTGGGGGAGAAGAAGGTTGAATAAGTAAAGCACAGGGGATTTTTTTAGGGCAGTGAAAATATTCTAAATGATACAGTCATGGTAGATACATGAAACTGTGTAATTGTTAAAATAGAACTTTACAACATAAAAAATAAACCTTAATGTATGTAAATTTCAAAAAAAAAAATAGGAGACTGGGAGTTCCCAGGATGAAATGTGGAATGCTATAAAAGAATCTCACATATTACAAATATATGAAACAACTTCAAACACGTTGGTGGCCTGAGTAACTTGGAAAATGAGTGAAGTTTTCATGACTAAAGTCAAGAGGAATTATACATTATCACTGCGGTCTAGTTGAACACTTTGTTTCCTATAGGTATACAGGTTAACAATTCTGTAACCACTCTGTGTATACTGAGATTAAGTCAATGGATAAAGGTGGTTTGAATCTAGGTTTCTTATTGGTAGTTTGCAGACAAGCAAGAGAAGGAGGGTGGAATGATCCATCTGGTAAGGAGTTAGACTTGGAGTCCTCAAAACACATGCAGATTTAGTTTACTATAGGCAGGTATTTACATATACAAGTACAGATATGTATAGATTCAGGGGTTAGCATACATACATAAATACATTTCCTTACACTGTTGATTGAGAGGACCTGGTTTCAATGATATATAGCTATGTGCATACATAACACCCAGATCTCAGTTTCTAACACTGTTCTCCAGTAACAGAAACCAAACTCCTTGAAGAAAGACTGATTTTTAGTATTCGTGCAGAAAATATACATGATGAGCCTACAGCACCTTGTAACATCAGAAACTAAGAAAAGACCTCCATATACAAGCACAAACATGAGGTATAAGAGGTATATGAGGTACATTAGACACCCGAAGAGATTCTAAAGGCCAGGACTGAAACAATTTGAGCAACAAAATAAGAAAAGCAGTATTGGATTATAACCCAGTACAAAAAGTGTATACAGATACAAATGAATGATTGAATAATTGAATGAATGAATGAATGAATGAGAAGAGACAAATTTCTTGTGCAGAAGAATTCCAAATAATTTGTATAGATAACGAGCCCTCAAGGAGTTGGTGAATCACTCCCGACCTTTCATATGCAGGCTGCACATAGTGACTTCCTTCCAAGGAAGACAGTACAGAAAGGGGACAGGGTGGGAAAGAGTAACATTTTATTGGAGAAACATGAAAAACTCTGCCTGAGGCAGGAACTTAAGATCAACATGAGCAGTAATAAGTCATGTATCCTTGATAAGATATGAAAATAGTATTTCATTGCTGTGGTCTTCTTCCTCAAACTCCATACCTAGTATAATTATGAGAAAAAAATCAGACAAATTTCTGTTGTGAGACATGCTCAAATTACCTGACCAGTACTCTCAGAACTGTCAAGGACATCAAAGACAAGAAAAGTCTGAGAAACTGTCACAGCCGTGAGCACATGAGGGTACATGATAACTAAATATAATGTAGGATCCTAGATGGGATCCTGAACATAAAAAAGAACATTAGGTAAAAACTATGGAAGTCTGAATAAGCTATGGATTTCAGTTAATAATAATAATATATCTCCACTGGTTCAGTAATTATAACAAATGTGGTATGCTAATGTAACATGTTACTAAGAGAAAATGGGTGCAAAATCTGGGAACTCTCTGTACTACCTTCACAATTTTCTGTAAATCTAAAATTGTTTTACAATTTAAAACTGGATTCTAAAAGTACTTAAATCCTTACTCTTCAGCGAAACAAAACCAAACAAATTATTTGTCGCTTTAAATATGAAACAGGGGATCTAAGTCAATTCATTGTAATAAGAGGCTCTACAAAGCATATTAATGCTAAAAGAGAACTCTGTGCAAGTAGTTCACCCCTCTAATCCTAACTAATTTCTTAAGAATCCAGAACAGACTTTGTCTGGATGGCAATGCTGTGACAACCTTGGAATGTGGAAACATCTGGATGGTCATTTTCTGTCCTTTTATATTCTGCCTCTAAAAATGTCTGACTGAGGATTTCAAGGCAAAATAGCATTAAAACATTCTGAAGAAGAACATATTAAAATACTTTCAAAAAGGGAAGAATTCTAGTTCTGGTGGAGAAAAATCATTTGTCATCCACATAGCATTAGCAATTCTTATTACTGAATTCTGTATCTTTAATGATAAAGACCACCTTTGTAATGCAGGCCTGTAGGCATTTCTTGTATTAATGAAATCCTCTGAATGCCCTAAATAATTGAGTGTTCAGAAGCCAGCAACTCAAATTGAAGTTAGAAGTGTTGTTTGTACAGGTGGCTTGCCCACTGGGAGTCAAAATTCTTACTTCTGTTGTCCATATCAATTATTCTGAGACTTTGTCTGTTTAGCGTCTGGCAGTTTTGTTACAACAGAAGACTTTTTCTAAAAACTGCTGACACAACATTTATCGAATTATCCTAAGAGTGACATTCTGTTTTCAAATAAGAGGAATCCAGAGGAGAAGGAAAGCCTTGGATGCTTAAATATTAAGTGAGTTATAGGATTCTCTCAGATTTAAACATTTAAAATGGGTCAACTAAAATTATTTGTAGTGTGCGGTCTGCAAATAATCCTTTCTGAAATACTTTAGTTTCTTTTTAAGGGATAGTATTTTAAAACACTTAGGATTTAGTATTTTTAAACTTTACTTTAGATTTGTAACATTTTGATTGTTTTGAATCTTGAATTCAAACCAACATAAAAAATATGTGGTGCTTTGAAATGTATGTTTATTGCTTAATTTTTAAGTATTAATAGAAAATTATGTTATGTACATGCAGAAACACATATATAAGACCGATAATTGTGAGAGCTTCCTGAATGCTTCTTACTTAGAGATTCTCTGAATTTTGGCTTTGTGGATAAAATTAACCAAACCCCCCGAGGAAATTAGCAAAAGCTTGTCATTTGACCATGGCTTTTGCACTGGCCCTTGGATTGCCAAACAGCTGACTGCCCACTGCAGTTCCTTTCTGACAACTCTGAACTTGTTTATGATCAATAATAATTATGATCATATCTAATTACTATTAATGATATTAATATTTATTGTTATTTGGGTATATTATTAATAATTAAATATGTACTTTCAAATTTGAAAGCATTCTTGGTATAACTTGAAGGGAAAAATCTCATTATGTATATTTATGTTGAAATTCCGTCATTTTAAGTATACATGTATATTTTTTGCAAAAGGAAAAAAATATTGTCATATTTGATGATTGTGATGCTGTGAATTTTGTTTTAAAAAATTTAAGAGCTTTAAATTAGATAAGTAGAGACTTTTTAAATGTTTATTTATTTATTTATTTTGAGAGAGAATGTATGTGCAAGCACAAGTTGGGAAGGGGCAGAGAGAGGGAGAATCTCAAGCAGGCTCCGTCCTCAGTGGGAAGCTGCATGTGGGGCTCCATTTACAACCATGAGATCACGACCTGAGCTGAAATCAAGAGTTAGCCGACTTGGCTAAGGCGTCCTGACAAGTATTTTATGATTAAAGTGACAACAGTGGATTAGCTTAAAAATTAGGGAGAATATCTCAATCTTTTTGAGCCATTAAAAGTTTTTGTTTTAAAATGGTATGGTACCAAATATGTTTTATCATAATTCCAATCTTTTAGAATTACTTGGTATATCAGCATTATAGGTGGAAAAATAACCTTTAAAGTCTGCTTTTAATACTTTGTCATTGAATACTTTTTTAGGTCGTGATTCTCTCAAGAACAATCTGATTTTGGTATTCTTAACATATTGTGAGGGTGAATTTAAGGAAAAATATCAAATTTAATGGCTCAAAAATTCATGAAGAGGAAAAAATCCAAAATCACAAATACCAAGTATTGATTTTTAACATTAGCCATTTTGCATTTGATCAAACTGTGGTTTTGGAGCACATCCGTGAGTAGTGTCAGGTTCCATCTTAAGTGCTTTACATTTATTATTATTTTTTTAAGTTTATTTATTTATTTTGTGTGAGAGAGAACATGCATGTATGTGCTCATGCACAGGGGAGGAGCAGAGAGAAAGGGAGAAAGAGAATCCCAAGCAGTCTCCCCACTGTCAGCACAGGGCCCAACATGGAACCCCCAAACCATGGGAACATGACCTGAGCTGAGATCAAGAGTCAGACACTTAACTGACTGAGCCACCCAGGTGCCCCTACACTTATGGTGATAAATCCTCTAAGAGCTCTGTATTAGAAATGATCTAAATGTAGGTCATAGACACATGAAAAGATGCTCAACATCACTTATCATCAGGGAAATACAAATCAAAACCATGATGAGATACCACCTCACACCGGTCGGAATGGCTAAAATTCACAACACAAGAAACAGCGAGTGTTGGTGATAATGCAGAGAAAGGGGAACACTTACTCCCTTGGGAATACAAACTGGTGCAGCCACTCTGAAAAACACTTTGGAGTTTCCTCTAGAAGTTAAAAATAGAACTACCCTACAATCCAGCAATTGTACTATTAGGTATTTACCCAAAGGGTAAAAAAAAAAAATACAGATTCAAAGTGTTACATATACCCTGGTGTTTATAGCAGCATTGTCAACAAGAGCCAAACTATGGAGAGCACCCAGATGTCCATCAACTGATGAATGGATTAAAAAGAAGTGGCATATATATATATATATATATATATATAATGGAATATTACTCAGCCATCAGCCATCAAAAAGAATGAAAGCTTGCCATTTGCAATGATGTGGGTAGAGCTAGGGTATATTATGCTAAGTGAACTAAGTCAGTCAGAGAAAAACAAATAGCATATGATTTCACTCATATGTGGAATTTAGGAATCAAAACAGATGAATATATGGGAAGGGGAAAAAAAGAGAGGGAGACAAACCATAGGAGACTCTTTGCAATAGAGAACAAACTGAGGGCTAATGGAGGGAGGTGGGTGGGGTGATGGGCTAGATGGGTGATGGGTACTAAGGAGCGCACTAGTGTTGAGCACTTGGTGTTACATGTAAGTGATGAATCACTAAATTCTACTACTGAAATCAATATTACACACTATGTTAACTATCCAGAATTTAAATAAATTTTTGAAATACATACATACATACATACATACATAAATATCATAAAAGTGTAGGTTTGCCACAGAACAGATTAAAAGTATTATCGGTATTGTCAATTGTGAGCTCAAAAACTCAGAGTCAATATATAATGAACATAAAACGAACATCTAATGTTCAGACATTCAAAAAATAATGATCACAAAGGACAAGAATGTCTCCAGAAGTACATGACAGTTTGAAAATATTAACATTATTAAGGAAACAGCTGCTCAATTAGCTGAGGGTTTGGGATAGGGTGAGGATTGCTAAAGCAGGGAAGCATACAAATAAGAGAGGTCAGAGGCAAAAGAAGGTGGAGGTCATTACCCACCGAAGTGCTGAGTCTGAGAAGTGATCTACTAGTGATTCTACTAGCAAGTCTCTGAAGCACTTCTCTAACTTTGAGCTTTTGATGGCAGTTGGCATTTACCTTCGGGGGTACAAGCTTCCATCTCAGTTATGTATCTGAACTTGGGGTACAAGCTTCCATCTCAGTTATGTATCTGAACTCAGTTATGTATCTGAACCTCTACTCTTCCTCTATTAATTATACAAAATAAAGAAGATTAGCTCCAAAAGTAAACATTCGGAAGTACCACATCGAGGAAGAGAAGGAAAGGAAAATAGAGCCTTTGGGTGTTCCAGTCAGGCATGCATACCCTCTGCCAGAGAGGAGGGTGGTCACCAGGTCAGAGAGGTTGTGCTGCAGGTGAGCCCACATGAGACTTATAAATCAATTTTTATTTTATTATTTGTTTTTTTTTTTAATTTAAATGTTTATTTATATTTGAGAGAGAGAGAGCGCATGAGAGACAGAGTGTGAGCCAGGGGGAGGAGGGGCAGAAAGAGAGGGAGACACAGAATCCGAACCAGGCTCCAGACTCTGAGCTGTCAGCACAGTCCCACACGGGGCTTGAACTCACGAGCTGTGAGATCATGACCTGAGCCGAAGTGGGAGGCTTAACTGAGCCACCCAGGTGCCCCTAAATTGATTTTTAAATTGAGAATCTAAAATACTGCATTTTTCCTTTCTTGGAATCTGGAGGCTTCAGAGTGCTTCCTCATGGGATTGGCAGCTGAGTTGGCCTGAAGAGAATAGTCAAAGTGCAGGGTTGCACTGGTACAAAAAAGTACTGACCCAATATCACACAGTATGGAAGGAGATTCCTCTCACCTAATTCTTATTCCGAAACCATGCTCTCTAAGCAAGCTAATGAATACAGTGTAGCTTCCCCAAAGGAGTATCAGCGGGGAGAGAATGTTCTGGCCAGAAGACTCAAGTGCCTGGTCCCCTCATTGTAAATTAATAAATCAAGGCTTTGATTTTTAAAATCAGTCTCTTGAGCTTATTTAATATCACTAGGCCCCTTAGCAATAGACAACTAGATTTCAGAGTCTGGAACGGCTGAGGGCCAGACTGAGAGCCAGGCAAATCTACCAAGGTAATGAGACTCTAAGAGGTCTGTTGGAAGGCAGCCTGCTGGCATTCCCTAGCAACACTCCTTCTTCTTCATGGTGGAGCCAAGTCTAATCATTTTCCAAGGTGAATTCTGCAATGGGTACTTTGTAGTAACAGAAAATTAAAATAGTACTGTTCATTTGTGCAACTTGCTGTGGTTTACAACATGTTTCAATGGAGTTGATCACATTTATAGAGCACTTTTTCGGCATATTTGTTATTCCACTCACTTTACAGATGAAGAAAAGAAAGCTCAAGTGGATGTCAGGTGCCCCTACATTTGCCCCCCCGTGAGATTTCCGAAAAGGAGGTGTTCCTGATGCTGTTCTGTTTATGGATCTGGAAGTTGGCTACACAGGTGTATTCATTTTGTGAAATTCATCAAGCTATACATTTATGACATTTTCATTTTTGTGTTGACGATTACCTTCAACAAAAGTTAGTAAATGTGTAAATAACAATGGATAGGAAAGAAAAAAAAACCAATATTTCTGTTGTTTTTTTAAATATATATCTTTAAAGTTATTTAAATTGTTAAGAGTGAGAGTCATTAAGTTAATCAGCACATTTTCAGCTAAAATTGATCCAATTTAGCAATCCCTTCTTTCTAAGTAAGTTTTAAAACTCTATGTAACGGTGTCTCCAAGTACAGGTTCTTGGCTATTTAAAGATTAATAATGAAGAGAAGAAAAAAATGAATATGGTATTGGACCTCCTAGTACATATTTGAAGAATGTGATAAACCTTATGAATAAACAAGGATCATAAATCACATTAAAATTCTCAGGATTCCATTGGACTGGACAAATTGTACATAGAAGTGATAAATGAATTATTCACAGAAATATTTTCGAGTTCTGATGACCTTGCAGATTAAGGCTTGTATGTGGGGATGGGTAAGGAGATGGGGAGAGTGAGATAGAGCAGTTAATTGAATACATATGTGACTGAATTAGACTAGAAGGGAAGTACATAGAGTTTAATGGGAAGATCAAGTCACGTGCCCACTTCCCATGTTTGAGGTATCTCACAAAGGAGAATTATATATCCGCTCACTCTTTCCATTTCATTTGTAAAGCCTAGTCTGGAAACACCCTACATGGAGAGGTGATTTGGCCTCAGATATTGGAAACTATAAATGTGTCTGCTGGGTCTTTTTAAAGTAACCAATGAATACCAGGCTCTGGATGTGGGAGAAAGTAGGACTTCATCAGGAAGTTGGGGGCTGTTCCACACAAACACACAAAGGATCACTAAATTCGCTCTAAAAATTACATAACGTCTTAAAAATAAATAAGTAAACAAATAGCATTTTTTAAAGAATCAGAGAGCAGGAAGGGTTTTCTAAGGAAGTAACATTTTAGATAATTCAAAATAAGTAAGACTTAGCAATTGAATAAAGGGTGAGACTTATTATGTAAGATGTGGAGCTGCCCCAAAAGCAAGTTCCTTTCTTTTTTAAAGAGATAAACCATTGGTTACAAAGAAGCAGGCTATGAATCAGGCTTTCTATGAAAAGCAACCCCTTGCAAAATGTCGAATTCTCTGGATACATTCACTTTGGTGACTGTGAGATAAAACACATTTTTCAAACTTTGCTTTTCCCCCCATCTGAAGTTTAGAAAAAGATTCTCTCTCAGTCACAGATGCCTTTGAAGCCATCCTACAAAGCCCAGACAGAGCTCCCTGTATGAGTTTCCAGGAAATGAAAGTGATTTTTCCAGCATAGTGACAACGCTATGCTTGAAGAAAACAATACCATTCAAAGCTAACAGAATGAACTCTGTGGCCCTTCAAGAAACCCAGTTGGGAAAGCCCATTGAACCCACCTAATATTTGACCCCAGGTCGCTGATTCTCTGATTTATTTTTCTAACCAAAAAGTGTCCTAACAATCTCAGTAGTAAATTTGTCTGGCCTGGGTCTCACAAGGCTGGCATAAAATGTATGTTTTGTTTGCTTGCTTGTTTGTTTATCTATATGTTTTGCCTCCTCTTCTATCTGAAAACCATAAGTAATTAAAATCAAGTCACATCCGCCCTTCCTCTTATATTTTGGTGGTATGAAAGCTTTGAAAATGGGTAAGCAACAGGCTCATAGACAGTAGTTTCTAGGTCCGAAAACTCACTCAGTATTCTTATTCCTTTGTTCAAACTTTACGACCCTCCTCTGAATCATTACACCAATCAGTAAATAGTAATCTTCTCATATTAGTACTTGGACAAAATATTATGGACAATAAAGAGACAAGATAGTAAAATTGTGTGACCTAATATTTATTATTTTAGCGACACATACCAAAAGAACATATAATCCTGAAAAAGGAGATGATAACAAAGGTACTCAAGGGATAACTAGCAACAGAATCAGGAGCATCCTACATCACAACCAAGAGCAGGGAGGGAAATCCCAAAATAGAGAGGAAGAGTTTCTAAGTGGGTCACATAAAGGGAATTAAAAGAAAAAAATCCTTCCTCCCAAATGTACACTAGAAAAGGGTGACCTTTCGATCTCGCGGTCTGTGAGTTCGAGCCCCGCGTCAGGCTCTGGACTGATGGCTCGGAGCCTGGAGCCTGTTTCCGATTCTGTGTCTCCCTCTCTCTCTGCCCCTCCCCCGTTCATGCTCTGTCTCTCTCTGTCCCAAAAATAAATAAAAAAAAAAAAAAAAAAAAAAAAAAAAAAACGTTGAAGAAAAAAAGAAAAGGGTGACCTTTGAATTACCTGGATTTATGTTTCTTTGGTTATTTTACATGTTCTTTCCCCAATTCTCTGTCTGAAATATGATCTTCATCAATGCTAATAACTTTTTGGGAGTGTTTCATTATTCATTTGTCATTGTTACAATGTCGGGACTGAAAAAGAACGATTCTTTTGTGTATAATATATTCAGAATGGAAAGACTATTAGCAAATACAAAAATTGTCTTGTACGCTTTGTATGCCAGGATACTGTATATACCAAAAGCTTCTTAATATGGTATTATAAATTTTATGGCTATCTCATCAAGAGGCAGAATTTATTTCCTCACTCATTAAATCTGGGCTGGATTGCTTTTGTTAACACACTGTGGAGGAAATATGGAGTGCTAGTTCCTAGTCCATGCCTCACTCTTTTGGAGGCATTTCTCATTTCATGAGAAATATTGCATGTTCCCACTCACTCTTTTGGATCCCCACCACCATCATGAGGACAAGCCCAAGGTCATTTGCTTGAGGACGAGAGGACCATAGCCTCATCATTCCCGCTGCCCTAGTCAACAGCTAGCCAAATAAAGGATCTGTGAAAAAGATCATTCTACACCAGCTAGCCTACAAGTTGATTTAAATACATGAAAAAGCCCAGGCAAGATCAGTACAATTGCCTACCTGACCCATAGACTCACTGAAAATATTAAATCCTGTTATTTTAAGCAACAGAGTTTGGTGTTTATTTCTTCTACTGCAAGAGGTAACCGATATAGAAATGGGTACAGAGAACTGGAATGTTTTTGACTTAAACTATGAGACTCTGGTTTGAAAGCAAAGCAATGAACAGATAATGGAAACTTGGTAAGCAAATATTCAGTGGAGGCTAGAAAATGGTGAAAGATTGCCACCGGAGGCTGAAAAAACAGAGCGCGATTATAAAATAAGAAAACAATTGGCAAGACTATACCAATTAGATATGTTCCTAATAAATTGTTGGACTTTGACAAAATGCTTTCCAGACAAAATGCTGAAAGTGTCAGTGGGCTTCTTTTAGCTCTATGTGATGGAGTAATACAGGAACAGTTTGAGTTAGAACAGGGGTCCCCAAACTTCTTCTTTGGTGCCAGATAATAACTTTGGCTTTGTGATTGAACAGTGTCTGTCTCAACTCTGCTATTGTCATGCAAAAAACGGCCAGAGCCAATATGTAAATGAACGAATGTAGCTGTGTTTCAAAAAATGTATTTATGGATGCAGAAATGTGAATATGTCATTTGCACGTATCACAAAATATTATCCTCTTTTTCTTTTTTTTTTAAATAAAAATAAGTAAAAATAGTCTTAGCACACAGCCCATACAAAAGTAGGATGTGGGCTGGATTTGGCCTCTAGGTCTTAGTTTGCTAACCTCCGAGGTAGAGAAAGAACTGGTCAGTTTTCAAGAAATCTGAGGGATATAAAAAAAGAAAGAAAGAAAAAAAAAAAGAAAACAAAATTGTTTCTCATCTTCTGTCTTCCCAACCAGTAAGAGTCCCAACATAAAACAAGTTCTGAAGATAAGATCAAATCAAGTTTATTATTATAAGACCTTTTATTGAGGCCTAAGGATTGAGGATACCCTTTCAGGTAGATAAAAGGGTTTCTTTTTGCTTGTTTGTTTGTTTGTTTGTTTTTTATTTTGAGAAAGAGAGCATGAGTAGGGGAGGGGCAGAGAAAGAGGGAGAGAGAGAATCTCAAGCAGGCTCCATGTTGACGGCCCAATGCAAGGCTTGATCCTATGAATCATGACCCATGCAGAAACGAGGAATCAGGTACAACCAACTGAGCCGTGCAGGTGCCCCTAGATAAAAGGGTTTCTAAGAAACTTAAGGGTCTTATCCAGTAAGCTTCTCACACGGCCAAAGCAACTGTGAGTTTACAAAGAGATAAGTATCTCCTGAATAATTGTGTATTTGGCCATTAGAATGGACTTGAGTCAGATGCAGAGGAAACTTACAAGTTTTTAAATTGTACTTGCAAAAGAGCTTCATTCTCTTGAATCCTGCTCAGCTAGCAGATGAACAAGCCTAACCCAGCAGGGAGAGGAACAAGGTCAGCATCCAGCAAAGTATTAGAAGCAGAGCTGCAGAGGAGATTCACAGAAACTCACAAATGAGGAGGGAGCTGAGCCTAGACTGAACAACCTGCTGACCGGTTGTCTCGATACGAGCAATAATACATACTTACCTCTTAGGCCACCACACTGTGGGATGATTTATTGTATAGTAATGGGTAGCTGATACAGACTGCCCATTATTCATTTGTGTATGTCAGCATTTTGGTTGTGGGGGGGAGTTTAAGTTGGAAAAACAAACTGTATCAAAACATTTCCTATGGTGTAATATATTTAAAATTGAAGAATAATAATGAATACAAATAAAATTTGTATATGCTGTATGTAATAATTATTTTTAGTTTCTTAAAATGAAGGAATAGCTTTGTCTTCACTAACTATTTGTAAACAGTATACTTGACTAGGTTTTTTTTAAAGTCTAGTCCAGTGGAATCAGTAAGGTTCATCAGGGAAATTAGACCAAGTGCATAGTATATAGTTCTTCAGGTCATGAAACTTGAATTCTTATTTGAGAAAAAGAATTTATATATTTATTGTCATTATTGTATTACAGTTCTCTGAGTGCTTTTGGATGTTAATGCCTGTATGGTTTGCTTATTTATTTTCAATCTAAAATATAGAGGCAAAAAAAAAAAGGAAAAAGAAAGAAAGATACCAAATGTAACCATTTTGATGTGTAAAAGTAAGTAAGCCATCCATTGAAAGAAAATTCCTTTCTCTGAGGAGGGTAAACTTAATGTTCAGTCTGTATGATTTCAGCAGCTCTGGAGGATATGGCTCACAGTTTTCACACACATTGTAAAAAGCAACATTTTCAGACGCTATAAATTTTGTAGTTTAATGTGTGAAAAGAAAATCAGGATTGACTCAACAGTAGGTCAATTAAACAATCCCTAATTGAACTTGAGTCCTTTTTTAGGCTTATTTTCATTGCTTATGGGAGAGAAAGAGGGAAGCTTATATTCCATTTGCTCATAAAATATCCAACTCAAGAATATCATTGTCTATACCTGGGGGTCCTTTAAAATCACTGTCAACATCAAGAAGAGGGAGTGGAACTTTCTTAGATATTTGGTTAGCCTGTGGGTTTCTGTAATATTTAAACTGTTCTCTAAAATAAGCAGAACCAATGAAAACGAAAAGGAATTTGTTTAAATGATCAAACTGGAAAAAGTGACCAGAAAACCCCTCTGGTCATTTTCTTTTTTTATTCTATGTTCTTCTAACCATCTTTTATAGGTCATTTGAGAGACGAAAGAAAGGATGTTAAGGCCCTGGAGATATTGTAGCTACATTAGCAAAATACCAGAACACATGTAAAAGGCTTGTAAAGGACTTGGCACCACAAATCTGACATATAAACTGTGCTACAATTGTCTTCATTTCCTCTTGTCTGTGACTCATTCTTGGTTTCTCGTTCTGATGATAGAAATGATGACCTGAAGGAAAATTAGAAAACATTTTTACATGGAAATTTTCTACACTTCAAAATAATTGTATTGGCTGAAATTTAAAAATGAGAACATAAGCACACCATATCTTCACTGGCATTACTAAATATAGTGTTTTATTATGGCCCAAATCACCTCATACCTTGATTGTGGTTTTACACAGTACTATGTAATCTTTCCTGCAATATGAAGACTAACAAGAACTAAAGGTTAAAATATATTATTGTCAGGGAATATCCGGCTTTGTAATTGCAAGGAAAGTGGAAGTATTGACTGAATTACTGAGTGTTAATGGCTACTAGAAAATGTATTGCTTAATTGATGTTCTAATGTGGATGAGATTAAAACTGATTATTATGAATGTGAAGTATATTCTGGTAGACCCAGTGTTTACCACCATTAGAAAACTGTATTGAAAAAAATATAAGCCATGTAAAATTGTGAGGAACGATTAAAAGGGAAAATAGAAACTATAATTGATTTCAAAATATTCTAAAAAATTACAGAGAATGTAAGAAACTAAGACAATAATCAGGAAAATACCTGAAGTATGAATTTTGTTTTTGCAAAATGGAAACATAATAAAAAATCATACCCACATTGAGCACTATATCATGGATGATTAACTCTGTTACACTCAAAAGTACTCCATGGTCTACTTTCCCCCAGTGCTACTTAGGTAAGTATCTGAGTATCAATCAAGTCAGTTCTAGAATATTGAGTAGATCAGTTTCTATACATTTATAGTTTACTGTTATTATTTTGCTGTGTGTGAAAAATAAGAAATAATTTGTAAGAGACAGTTTTACAACTAGCGGAGGATTATACTGTGAGCAAAGTGACTGCTGAATTTAATATATTTTATGCATCACAAAGTAAACCAAGTTGTATTTTTCCACAATTATTCTTATGAAATTACTTTTTAATGTCCTTTCAAATCTCTCAAATTCCTATCTGTTTATTTACTTTTTGTAAATAAAAAAGTACCACTCAGGGAAGACACACCAGCCGAAAATGGCTCATACTGTTGTTAGTTTCTAAATATATATATATTAATATAATATATTTGTATAAATTTATAGTACAGATATAGAGATATTCAGATATTTAGGTATATATTTAGGTATTTATAGACATCATCTGAAGTAGTCATAAAAAAAAAGTAATAAAATAGGGCGCCTGGGTGGCTCAGTCAGTTAAGCTTCTGACTTCGGCTCAGGTCTTGATCTCATGGTTCATGATTTCCAGCCTTGCATCGGGCTCTGTGCTGACAGCTCAGAGCCTGGAGCCTGCTTCAGATTTTGGGTCTTTCTCTCTCTCTGCCCCTCCCCTGCTTGCACTCTGTCTCTCTCTCAAAAATAAATAAACATTAAAAAAAATAACAAAAAATTTTTTTGATATAGATATAGTAATTATTAAGTGTTAAATATTGCAAAGAAGTCTTTTACCAGTCACTTTATTTAATTTTTTTTTATTTTACTCTTTTTAAAGTCTATTAATTTCTTTTTGAGAGAGAGAGTGAGTGGGGAAGGGGAGAGAGAGAGAGGGAATCTCAAGGCTCTGTGCCCACCCGGATGCCTCTTACCAATATTTTATTTTATTATTTTATTTTATTTTATTTTATTTTATTTTATTTTATTTATTTTATATTTTTTAAAGTTTATTTATTTATTTTGAAAGAAAGAGAAAGGATGAGTCAGGGAGGAGCAGAGACAGAGGGAAAGAGAGAGAATCCCAAGCAGGCTCTGCGCTGTTAGCACAGAGCCCCAGGGCCTCAAACCCATGAACCCACAAACTGCAGTGATCATTACCTGAGCTAAAGTCAGATGTTTAAGAGACTGAGCCACCCAGGCACCCCTTTGCCAGTCATTTTAAAAGAAATGTAGTAAAAAGGTGGTGGAGTACACAAATGTAAGTGGATATTTGTGGTGTGGGATAAAATTTGTAATTCAACATGCACGTGTTTCAAAACTGTCATATTCCAAGCATTTTAGAAGTAAATGAAGACAAGGTACACTTAAAAATTGTGTTGTATATTTCAAAAAGACACTCTAGAGATGACAAGGGCTTATAACGAAGATAGAGGTCAAAATTTGCATAGGTGAATTCATACAATGCAAGTTAGGGAAAAAAGCCATATTGTGATTTAATGCATTATTTTATATAAGACATAATAAAATTTTGTAAAATAAATTAGTAAATTTCAAATTTTCTTGTTAGTTCTTCTTTTTGGGGAAATGAATAATGGTTGTAGCTTGATTTTGGAATAAACAGTATTGTTAAAATGCTTTAGTGATTATGGCCACAATATTGTAAAGTAGAATGTGGTGGGAATTAAATTTAGAGAATAGTGTTGAAATGAAAAATGACTTTGATATTCCAGGAAGTAGACAGACATTATGGAAAATGCAACTTTTTTTTAGTTAAGAAAAGCGATTTCCAGAAATAAAGATGAGGGAAAGTTGGATTCATTTGAGGATAGTGTAAAAATGATCTTAGGGACAAAAGGTTAGCAAAACTACTATGAGTCATTGTGATGTTTTTATCATGAAAAATAGAATTTAAAGGCTTGGCATTTAGTTTTGCATTATCCCCCTAAGTAAATGTTGCTTTTTAGTTTTTGGTCATCACTTGGAAAATCTGGTAAGAGTTAAGATCCTCTTACCTAAAATATTTACATAAACACATCATTTAACTAATAAATTCTGGAAGGCTATAGGCCCAAGATAAGAACTTCTGCTTTTTGCCTTCAAGTAATTAATGTCCACTGGAGAGCAAGGTAACTTCTCTCACAACCAGGCATATTAATTTCACCTTGCCACTGAAGTCTGAAAAGCAAGGATGCTAGTACAGACTTTTCTAGACAGACAAACAAAAAATTCCCTTTAATTAGACAATTAATATGAATACTAATTACATTCTTGAATAGGGTTTTGGAAAATAAAATATTTAAGACAGATTTTCAAAAACTTAAACACTGGAATAAATTCAACCTTAAGATTACCAATTCTTTCCCTCTTTTTTTTTTTTTTTTAATCTATTTCTTTAAGCATTACCTTCTGGTGCCCTTCCATTGGTTTTACAATGTTACTGTCTTCCTTTTGGCCAAACTAAAGCCTTGGGGAGCAGGAACTGTGTATTAACTGTTGTAACGCCAGCAACTACAGCAACTAAACAGGGCGTCTAATAAGTGTTTGTTACTTTCAAACACATGCGTGGTTGCAAACAACCGCAGCCTTTGCAGCAACTCTGACACCAGGATGGAGGCTTGTCACCGTGGCTTTCAAAGCCTTTCCTTCATGTGCACTGAGAGTCTAAGGCTGCAAAGGACAGCCATCTTCTTCCATATTGCTCCTTATTTTGGGGATTGGCTCCCATTAGTTAGTCACAAAAGACATGTGCTTCTTGGTCCTATCTGGAATAACCTTCCAGAGTCCACCTTAAAATCTCCCTATGGTTTCCTGAGCCTCTTATCCATAGATCAAGCTTAAATCAGTATCAAGTGCAGTTTTAATTGTGTTTGATAAGCTGAGTTGTACTTCTGCTGAAGGAATTCTTAGAGCAAACAGTTCTGTCACTTTATGTATTATTGAAAACATATCTTAAAACAATGTACATATGTAGAATAAACTCTGTGCAGTTAGAAAACAGTAGCGTGATCTGAAAAGAATGTAACCACCACTATCTCATTGAATCCGCTTAATAACCCTTTTAAATAACATAGGTTAAGTAACTTGCTTAAAAATCAGACATGTAACTAAAGGAAGAGGGGCTCCCTGAGCCATGTCTATTTTACTGGAAAGTCCCTAATTTCAATTGCTATGATATATGCCCTTAGGATAAAAAAAGATAATATCAAGGAGAATCAGGAGAGAACCTTTTACTCTTAGTAAGAATTTCATTCAAATAAGGCTCTGCTTCAGATTCTAAAATTTGCACAAGATAAAAATACTTTTAATTTTTTTTTTTCAACGTTTTTAATTTATTTTTGGGACAGAGAGGGACAGAGCATGAACGGGGGAGGGGCAGAGAGACAGGGAAACACAGAATCGGAAACAGGCTCCAGGCTCCGAGCCATCAGCCCAGAGCCTGATGCGGGCCCGAACTCACGGACCGCGAGATCGTGACCTGGCTGAAGTCGGACGCTTAACCGACTGCGCCACCCAGGCGCCCCGATAAAAATACTTTTGAGAAAGCCACCAATAAGAGCATCAAAAAGCACTAAAGCATTTGGAAACATGCTTGTGAAGGCAGGTGTCTGAAGGGCTATGCAGAATTTTGATAGCAAAATGCTACTGTTGTTGTTTTTAATGTATTTATTTGAATAAATAAATTGACTTTTGTATCCCCAGAATATCTTTCTTTACAAATTTTTAATGATTGGGGCGCCTGGGTGGCCCAGTGGGTTAAGCATCCAACTCTTGATTTCGTCTCTGGTCATGATCTCCCAGTTTGTGAGTTTAAGCCCTGCACAGGGCTCAGTGCCGACAGTACAGAGCTTGTTTGGGATTCTCTCTTCTCCCTCTCTTTCTGCCCCTCCTCTGCTCATACGCATGCACAAGCACGCTCTCTCTCTGTCTCTCTGTCTCTCTGTCAAAATGAGTAAGTAAACTTAAAAAAATAAAAGTAAAAATTTTTAATGACCGAGCCTAATCTTCAGTGATTCAACTGATTACAATTAATTTGTAAGGACTCTGGAACTATCAACTGGAGGAGAGACTTTTGAAACTTTTAAAGATAAAAAAATGAACACAGTATAATGTTTGGTACTCTTAGGTCGGTATGATTAAAGCGCTGATCTGAAATAATACCCTTAAGTGAGTATTTTGTTCAGCGTCTCAAACATTCTCACATTTTCTCACTTGCTCCTCTAGCATGTTTCTTCTTCCATTTCACCCACCAGCCAATATTGCCCAACAACTCTTCTTAGACACCTCAACCCTTGGCAACCATTCCATTCACCATCAAACACATATTCACTTAGGCCTTGGATGTTAATGTCTCATTCTTCCTTCCTATAAAACGTATCCTTAAAAAAAAGCACATGACAGAAAGTAGCCTAAATTCTTACCCTAGCAGTTTTTTCAACTTGATTTAGGTCAAAGCAATAATTTAAAAAAATTAAACTCTATAATTTTACTGCCCCAAACCTCTCCCTGTGGACAGTTGAGATATTTGAGAGACAAAAGCATATCATATTACATACCACTTTTTTTGTTTCTTTTTCTGTTCTCAAAAATGCCCCTCATTCTTAGCAGCATAGTTCAATCTTTAGAGATTCTTTTATTTGTATTTTATATTGAACAAAATAATCATTGTCATAAAACAGCTCAAATAATTGTGACTGGTTAGAGATTACATGAGAAATGAGTATCTCTAATTATGAAGCAGGAGGAAATTAGTTTAAAAATATTACCACAGCATTTAAAAGCCCTCTAAAGAGGGCTGAAGAGACACCAGCTGCTGGTAGGGAAGAGCCTGAGGGTCACTCTTCCCCCCTTCCCCCTCCTTCCCCCATCTCTGGCCCTTTACATCTTAAAAAATAAAAGTCCTCTATATATGCAAACAAGTACTACAGATCTGGTAGGTTTTGGAATTTTTTTTTTTCATTTTAGATATTATGAGAAATTCATTTTTGTCTGGAGTGGATCCTTTACAGCTTAGAAAGAGTTTCACGAAAAATATAAACCTAGCTAAACTAATTAGCTACCAAATTTGAAATCTGATTAAATTTAATGTTGTAGAAAGTTGTATTTCATCTTTCACATCTTTCACGTTTCAGAGGGGTACTTAGTTTCACATCTTAGCTAAATTTAACTTTAAGGTAATATCTGAATGTTTGAGTTACACCTTTGTTATGGGCTGAATTGTGTCTCCTCAGAATTCATATGTTAAAGTCCTAACTTCTCAGAATGTGACTGCACTTGGAGATAGGAAAGGCCTTTAAAGAGGCAATTAAGTTAAAAAAAAGGGGGGGGGGCATTTGGGTGAACCTTGATCCTATATGATTAGTGTCCTTTAAAAGAAGAGATTAAGACACATACAACAAAGACAGAGGGAAGACTACAGAAGACACAGAGAAAAGATCACTATCTGCAAGCCAATCTTCCATCCCCTGTAGAAGAAATCAAACCTGCCAACACCTTTAATTAATCTTGGACTTCTAGCATCCAGCATTGTGAAAAAATAAATTTCTGTTGCTTAAGCCACCCAGCCTGTGTTACTTGGTTATGATAGTTCTAGTAGATTAACACAACCATTTAGTCTAAAAGTAAATTAAAATTCACACTCTAACTCATTATAATCTTCATTTAAAAGCAAAAAATACTAATTTCTAATTAGTATTTTTAATTCCTAAATAATTTCCAATTAGTTAATTACATCAGCTTCAGATCAAATGATCCTATAATGACCCACATGCAAACTATCTAAGGTATAATAAGGAAATTTACCTATGACTTTGATCGAGATTCAAATGCTAGATCGTTGAGACCGTTCCCATTTCTCATTTGTGTTTCCTAAAAAGCCACTAAATATGTGTACTTGGTAGCATTTAATGTGATTGCAATTCACAGTAGTCTGCACATCTGCTTCACAATGTGGGAGCATATATCTCTGCCCTTGTTTTCCAGATATGTGAATTTCAGGGAGAGAATAGCTGTGAGAGAAGAGATAGCCAGGGGAAGATCACCTGTGTCAAGGCCAAACCACCAGGGAAGCAGAAATATCTGTTCACTTGTAGACAGATTGTCTTGTATGTTCCTGTAAAACCTATTGAATGAGTACCTGTTCTCTTAGTTGTCTTATTTTATTCATTTTTCCTAATGCACTGTATGCATTGGGACTTCATAAAGAGTTTTGTATGAACAAAGGATAAATAACTTGATGACTGCCATTATTTCTTTATTTTTCAGTTTCTGGAAGAGTGAGTGGATTATAAAGAGTATGATGAGGAGAGAATTATGTAAGGGAATGTAGTGTTTGGCAAAACCAAATTGACCGCTTAGCTACCATACTCCTTACTATGTGTCTTGAAATTTGATCTGAGATATTTATTTATATTAAATAAAAAATAAAAAAACAACATATTTCCCCCTATATTTATATGATTTATGCATATTTCTTTTCTCACAACATTAATTTCTGAAGACTGTCATCTATCTGATTTAATTTCAAGTGATTTATCATTATTATGAAACCTGAATTGAATGAGAAAATGGGACTGATAATCTACTTTTTAGTAAAAAGAAAAATAGGGGAGACTGAATCAGCCGGTTGAGCATCTGACTCTTGATTTTGGCTCAGGTCATGATCCCAAGGTTGTGGGATCAAGCCTGCTCTGTGTTGAGTGTGGAGCCTGCTAAAGGCTCTCTCTCTCTCTGTGCTCCTCTCTCTCTCTCTCTCTCTGTATGTGTGTGTGTGTGTATATATATATATATATATATATATATATATTGCTATGTTAGCAGATTGAATTACATCTTTTCTCTCGATGGCACATATCAACTTACAGTATTGATTTTAGAATCACCTGATAGAGTGCACACATAAACACATATCCTACACATATGTGAGCAAATTTCCTTTCTTATCTTTCCAAGAATTAAAATTTTGATGTAATGGTGTTTGCCCTTTGAGGCTGAATTGAAAGAAATAGAACTCATAACAGGAATACAAAATACTCACATCAATTTTCTCTATCTTTATTTTTCTTATTCTAGCTATTTTTGTATCATTTGTTTTACTTGATGTCATGACCAACTGAGAAGACACATTACAATGTGTCTTTCTTTCTTCTTTCTTTCTTTCTTTCTTTCTTTCTTTCTTTCCTTCTTTCTTCTTTCTTTCTTTCTTTCTTTTTTTCTTTCTTTCTTTCTTTCTTTCTTTCTTTCTTTCTCTCCTTCTCTCTTTCCTTCTCTCTTTTTTAGAGTAGACTAAGTGATATAACACATATACCTCCAAAACATACACTGGCTCCAACAAAATAGGAGTGCATAGCTAGCAAATTCTGCTCCATAACATAAAAAGTTTATTTCTCCATACTCCTCCCCATGGATGAAATACTTTTCTTCGGTCATGGCCCAAAAAGAGAACATGAACTCATTCTCAGGTCTGGAAACCATGCCATCATCTCATCTGATAGTTTAATTTAAATCTCAGTATTTAATTTACCATATTATAATTCAGCAAAAGTGATAAGCTTTGCCAGGACTGTTCATTGCCTTTTCTCTGGGAATGAGCAGCAGAAAACACATTCTTGATACATGGATAAGAGAATAAATCTTTAAAATAATTTAACCAGAAGAAACCAAGTAATAAAATGAATTTCCAGATTTCAAAATGGCACAATCCTTTAGGAATATGTGCTGAATTCCTTCTAGTTTAATTCTTCGGGTGGTTTCTCAGAGTGATAGAGGCTGATAATTACCATCTGTGACATGTAAGGTGGGGACCAGTAATAAAATATTCACACTACCTGGTGTGAACAACTTGAAATTCACAAACTTCACTTTCACTTCCAAATTTTGCATTCCGATTCTGAAACACTCAAGACTTATGATGAGTAGACTAAATTTAAACATACAATGGCTGATAGAGAGTTCAGACTGAATTAATAAATTTTGTCCTGAGGCTAAATAATAGTAACAATAATAATAATAACAATATTCTCTCACAGTTCTGGAGGCTACAAGTCCAAAATCAAGGCGTTGGCTGAGCCATGCTCCCTCTGAAGGGAGGAGTCCTTTATTGTCTCTTCCCAGCTTGTGGCTTGCAATCCTTGGCCTTTCTTGGCTTGTGACCCTGTAACTCCAATCTCTGCCTCTGTCATTACATGACCTTCTTCCCTGTGTCTCTTTGTAACTCCAAATTTCCTTCTCTCTATAAGGACACAAGTATTGAATTTAGGGCTCACTCTAAATACTAGTATGACCTCATTTTAACCTGATTACATCTTGCAAAGATCCTATTTTCAAGGTCATCTTCATTGGGTATTAGGACTTCAACACATGTAACTCACAAAAGCATAATCATAATCATGAATAACATTTCCGTAGTGCTTCCTATGTGCCAGGTACTATTCTAAGCACTTTGTGAATGTAGTTCATTATATCATCTATGATACTATGAGGTAAGTACTATTATTATCTCCACACAACAGAAAAGTGAAGCAGAGCAGAGAGATTTTACTCAGGGCCTCCAATCCTAGGTGAAGAGTTGGTGCTTTTAAACACTACAGTCTATAGCCTCTTAAATAATATGTGACTCATTCACTGAAGCAAATATTTTTGAGTACCTCTTTTGCAGTAGAAACTGTGTGGAATACTAAAGCTGGAAGGATTTTGATAAAAATCTAAGACTTCAAGTTACATACATGTTTATTTGAATAAGAGCTTGGAGAGATGGTTTGGATCTGGAGTGTCTGCCCTTTCTGTGTCAATTTGGACAAATTATTTACTTTCTTTTGTTTCAGACTTTTTATGAAGGGTTGAAGATTTTACAGGTTAAGTATGTATAATTGCTTAGAACAGTGACTGACATATATACTCTTATTATGCTATTAATTATTATCATTACTGGGGCGCCTGGGTGGCTCAGTCTTTAAGCATCTAACTCCTGATTTCAGTTCAGGTCATGATCTCACAGTTCAAGATTTCGAGCCCAGCATAGGGCTCTGTGCTGATGACACAGAATCTGCTTGAGATCCTCTGTCTCTCCTCTCTCTCTCTCTTTCTCTCTGCCTCTCTCTCCCTCTCAAAATGAATAAATAAACTTTAAAAATATACTATCATTACCATTACTACCGATAATAAATTCTGAATTATATTTTACATAAGTGAGCTATTCTAAAAGACATTCAACCTATATACATAAAAACAAATATTATTTTAATACTTATTTTACTTCTTCCACCTAAACTTGATGAAGACTTGCTTATTTCCTTTTGGTATAAGCACCTAGACTTAGGACAAAATTCTTCCTGTTCCTGCTCTCCGATACTGATTCTCCTCTTCTAAAAGTAGAATAGTGGGGCGCCTGGGTGGCTCAGTCGGTTGGGCGGCCGACTTCGGCTCAGGTCATGATCTCACGGTCCGTGAGTTCGAGCCCCGCGTCGGGCTCTGTGCTGACAGCTCAGAGCCTGGAGCCTGTTTTGGATTCTGTGTCTCCCTCTCTCTGCCCCTCCCCTGTTCATGCTCTGTCTCTCCCTGTCTCAAAAATAAATAAACGTTAAAAAAATAAATAAATAAAAGTAGAATAGAAAAAATCAGAAAGTTATGTGGACTGTGACTGACAAGTGCCTACGGGTTAGTGCTGTGATAGTCATCTCTTCATGTCCGCTACCTTCCTGGGAATCCCCCACTAGGGTATAAAATGTGGCAAAGCTACATCAATCCTGGGATGAGTGTAAACACCGGTCTGTAAACCATTAAGTGTAAGTTTGCTGGTTATAATGACTCACCCAGATGAGAAAAACAGTCTTATCAAGCTCTGCACTTCCTTGATTTTCACAATTACAGGTATTTTCCTGATTACACTTATTGATCATATAGTATATACCACAGTATCATATATGCCTCCCAGCCACACAATTTTTTTTATTCTTTCTAGGAGGCAATATATTTGTAATTGAAATTAAAAAGCAATAATTAAAGTTTATCTAGAATGATCTTTTCCTGATATCTCACTTGCTTTTCTGTGCACAAAAAAATAAATAGCACTTTGTGTCTCTGATTTCTATATTTCAGAAAAATGGGTTATTTGCCCTCAAAATTAACACGAAGATGACTTTCAGCTAATAAAGTGGAAAACTTATAAATAAGATGGATTTGGGGACATGAAGTTAAGTTTGGGTAAAAAGAAACCCTGTAGGGGTGCCTGGGTGGCTCAGTAGGTTAAGCGTCTGACTTTTCAGCTCAGGTCATGATCTCACAGCTCGTGAGTTCAAGCCCCACATCTGACTCTGTGCTGACAAACTCAGAGCCTGGAGCCTGCTTCCGATTCTGTGTCCTTCTCTCTGCCCCTCCTCCACTCACATTGTCTCTCAAGAAATGAATAAATGTCAAAAAAAAGTAACCCTGTATGGGGCGTTTGGGTGGCTCGGTCGCTTAAGCCTCCGACTACAGCTCAGGTCACCATCTCACAGTTTGTGAGTTTGAGCCCGAGTCTGGCTTTTTGCTGACAATGCGGAGCCTGGAGCCCACTTCCAGTTCTGTGTCTCCCTCTCTTTCTGCTCCTCCCCTGCTCTCGCTGGGTCTCCCTTTCTCTCTCTCTCAAAAATAAATAAACTTTAAGAAAAAAAAGAAAGAAACTCTATATCTGGTATCTAATACCTCTCTTGGCACACTAATGTCAAAGTGGATATAAAGATAAATGATTAACTTAGAAGAAGTAAAAAAGATAAACTGCTGTGCGTTATCAGATGCTTACAAAAGCATATTTATAAAATAATATTTAAATATTGAGGTATGTTTGTATTTATTTTTTTTTCTGGTAATAACATAATCAAAGAATGTTGAAAGAGGAAATTTTAAAATCAACTACTTTTTAAAAACATTCATATGTAGAGTTGCATGCCCTACAGCAGAGAATAGAATTTTGTAAGATAATAATTATTCATTTCCATAGACCTACTGTAGTGAATGTGTATGAACAGTGAATTCCCCTTTCTTGGAAAATACCAGCTTTCTTTGTTCCGCTACTTCAGGCCTCAGCTTAGGTCTGAAGTACAGTAGTTTAAGGGGGAAAAAATGAGAGAAAACTTCTGTTTCTGTCTTTAAGTAAAAAAACAGATATCATGCAGTAATTTCTAGTAGTGTTATATTGTTTCCTCAGATATATCATCTTTTGACTTTTCTTTCAGTTCAAAAACAGTAGCTTGGGGACAAGAGCAAAATCTTTGAATAAGAAAGGAAAAATTCCCCTGTCTTAATAAATATACCAGGGGACAGGAAGGAATGAGCCTCGTAGGGGCAGAATGCCATGGATACATGGTAAAGGGATTCCCAAGGATACCACAAAGAATTCCACAAGTGTATGCTTCCTAAGGAAGATGACTCCGTTACATATTGAAGCATTTAATGCAATTTAATGAAAATAAGCAGATACTATATACTGAAATGCACATATGTGTTACAGATTTGAGCTTTTCATCAGTAACATAATAACTCCCCTTAGGTTTCATAGCCCTTTCCCAAACATGCAGACAGACACATATGATATGGGTGGAAAAAGATGGCTTTGCTTTTGTGAGATGTGTAGTTGGATTAAGCTGATCAAAACAGAGGTTACCCATTTTGTTTCTACTAGGGAATTTTTGGTCTCCTGACAAATTTAGTTCATTTTTTTTTTTTTTAAGTAGAAGAGTATCTTAAGTATATGAACTGCATCATGTGTGGGTCCGTTAGGACAATTGAATATTTTCTCCATGTACATGGAGATTGTTTTGTTACATAACGAATCTATTATATATTGCCTGGGCATTCACCCCACAAAGATAGATATGTGAATTACGTTTGCACACACGCTCTAAAATAAATAACTGTCCCTGATAAGTATGTTTGACCCCAAAGGACTGTGTTGTAATTAATACTGATGGAAAAACCAGATTCCGGTATTTCTTTAGCAGATACATACACTATAGCACATGTCCAGCTTCGGCCTGCCAGCTCCCCATAGGTGGCACCGCACAGGTGCAACAGTCACTGACTGAAGATAGCTCAGCAAATTTAACACAATCATCTAGACCAGGGGTCAGCAAACGCTTTCTTTCAAAAGGTCAGATAGTAAATATTTTCGAATTTGTAGGCCAAATGCTCTTTGTCACAACTTCTTAACTCTGCTATTGTAGTCTGAAAGCAGTCACAGGCAATATATAAATGAGTGGATGTAGCTGAGTTCCAGTAAAACTTTATGTAGATTCAGCCCACCAACACTTAATATAGACATCATAAAGCCTCCCCCCTCCCACCCCCACGCCCAAATTAAGGAGTTTGGCTTATATTTACCCATACATTTGAGTGTCATTTTAGATTTATATTTTTAGTTACTTTTTTAAACATTTAAAACTATTGATATAACGACATGTAAGTGTTATTTGTTATTGCTCAAACTGGAACCTCCTCTCGGAATTTCCTTTGTTGAATTTCTTTAAGTATAATTTATATACACTGTTGTACAAAATTTTAATGGAGGCTGGCAAAGATGTCTGCAGGACAAAATAAAATTAAAATAGGTGAGAAAAATGAGACCTGACGGGGTTATAGTGAGATAGCAAAACAAGGTGCAGCAGGATGAGAGGTCATGAAATTCTATGCATGTTCTAGAAGTGAAACGTTATTTGTCTCAAAGCCATTTAAACAGTTAATGTGGAGAGAGAAACACAATCAGGCAGACGGATCAGTGTTCAAGAGATGAAAGTGCGATGAATAATTTCTAATTTTGATCCATGAGAGAAATGTTTTTTGTGGTCTCCATCATGAAGACTGCAACTATATACTTGTAACGTTTTCCACCTCAAAAAGATATTTCCAGTAAACGCACCGAGTGGCTTTCTAGGGCACCTGAATCCAGGCTTTTGGTGAAAACATTGGTTATATTATTGCTTAATTATGACTTTGCCTTGAGGAAAAGTTTGTTCTTAATATCAAGGGTCTCTGGTGGAGCAGCAATAAAATGTGTTAAAGCAAAAGGGAGGGCCAGGGACTAGAGCAATAATTTGGATTAAAGTTCATCTTCAATGTACTGAGCAATGGGGCTTGGGAAACATTAGGGACCGAAGAATCTTTGGAAAAGAAATCAGGAAAAGGTCACAGGAAAATGAACATGCTGTTTCCTGTGGTATATGCCTTATTTCACCCAAACCATCAGGCAGAAGAAATTCTCCCTTTCAGCCCACTGGGAGTGAGAGAGAGCTGAGAGCTGAAAATCAGTCTGGGACAGGTCTGAGGTTAGTGGTGTACTCGGGGTTTGTACCCAAAGAAAGCAGGAATGAAGACCGCCCCAAACGAGAATTTAGTGCAACACTGAAAAACTGGTAGCAGAGAGGAGTCATGGTGTTTCTGAAAAGGCAGAGAGAAACATCTACAAGTTAGTTTTACAGTATAGGAAGCGAAAAGAGACAAAAAACCCCCACAAAAACAGCAGAAGAGAAATACCAGCAAAGCTCCTTGAAGATTAAGAAAAAAATAACTAAAATCCAAAGATTGTTTAAAAAGTAACTTTAGGAATTACGTTTTTAGAGATACTTCTCTCAGAAAAGATGCTCAGCTTGGCAGTAATGGACATGGAACCCACAACATAGACAAATACAAAATGTATATGTGCACCATACATGTATATGGAATAAAAGAAAAATGAAACAAAATTTCTATTGTGAAATACTAACGCGTGAGGAATCTGAAATTGTTTCTATTTGTAGATAACTTGGCTGAAGTTGTACCAGTCACTCTGCATGGGAGATAGCTAGCATTCGCTAGAGGGAAAAAACAAAACGTGTCATTTTGCGTTTACAATTTCAATTAAACTTTGGATGTATATTGACTGTGAACCTGAGTCTTGATATTGGGCTGCTCTCTTCAAGCCTCACATACAGGCAGCCTTGCAGCTCCCCTCCGGGGCTGGTTCCTGGCTGGTTCCTGGCCGCACCCCAGCCCCCAACCGCAGCTCCCTTCCTGACCTGGCAGAGCACTGTTGGAGCAAGCATGTGGACTAGGGGTGAACGGCTTAGGTGTGAATCCTCACTTAGCAGTATTGTCTCCCTGGGATGGTGGGAATGCTTCCTACTTCTCTTCTGGGTACTTCAGCATCCACACCTATAAAACGCAGATGTGTCTCAAAGCTCTTCATTAAATCCCTGTGTAAAATTGCAGGATATATTGACAAGAGCATAATAAGTACTCACGAAGAAATTATAATACAAACAAAACAAGATGGCTACGTTTTATTTATTATTTTTTTAATTAACTTTTTTTTTTTTTTAATTTGAGAGAGAGAAATTGTGAGCAAGGGAGAAGGAGGGAGAGAGAGATAATCCTAAACAGGCTCCACCCTAAGCCCATCAGGGGGCTCAATCCTATAACCCTGAGATCATGACCTGAGCTGAAATGAAGAGAAGGATGCTCAACTGACTGAGCCACCCAAGCGCCCCAAAGTGGCCATGTTCTAAACAAGACTTGTTGGCTACATGTAGCATCGTCATATTTCCTTCTGAAAAGAAAAAAGTAAAAAAAAAAAAAAAAAAAGGCAAGAAATCTCTTTATTCCACCAAAAATGGCTAAAATTAAACATATTTTTTATCATTAGAATTCCTTATTTCAGCATTTTTAATTATATTCTAAACAGTGCAGGATTGAGTTTATTTTCTTAACGTGTGTCTAGTAAAAGCTTCATATATAATTGTTCATATTTAATTAACAGCTTATATTTCTTTCAATAAAGAACATAATACTTTATAATTTACAAAATCCAGTTAAAATCCATATTTGCTTGGCCTCCCATCAATACTCTCAGCTCTTACTTCACATTGTGGTTCGTACAATGACATGTTAGAAAGCCAACAATCCAACCATAGTATGTTATGGCAAGTAATGTAGATTTAACTAACGATTTCAGGGAGAGATGCCCACCTTACAGGAAAATTCTCTAAGGTATATTTTGAAATTCTGTTAGTTTTACCCACTGAAACCCTCCTGGTTATTAGCAGTCTCATTCCTTTCTTCCCCAGAGAATCTCTCCAAATCTTTTTTTTTTTTATTTTCCAGAGATTCCAACCTTAGTTTAAATAATCTGCATAGCAAAACCAAACTCTGAAATTAGTTCATTTCTTAGGGGAGGTTCCTTAGAAAACAGCACAGACAAAAGAAAGCTCTGAGTCCCCTTTCTCCAACATTTCCTGCCCATTCCCACCCTGACAGAGGCAACCTATTCCAATCAAATTGCCTTGGTCAGAAATAATAGGAATCCTTATGAAATATGTTTGAAGCTATGGCCATTTCAACCTATTCACGTGCTTTGACCATACTGTTCTATTTCTCTCTACTTGAGTGTCTTCCTGGGTAAAACAGCATCAGAGTGGGTCTGGGAGGCCCTGAAGAGTCTGTGCAACCTGTGCCCAGGCCCTCCAGCCACCAGCATAAGTAGAGGCAACAAGATCAAACAGGATGAGAAGGTGCTCAAGCTGATTTCTAATTTAAATGTCTTTCTTCATGAAGTTGGTCTGCTATTTACATGGATGAAGAATAAATAGTACTGTGGTTTACTTTTTTTCTCTTGAAAAGTACATAGGTGATTTAATGTGTATTCATGTTTCATGATTTATTCCTTAACATGTCATCTAGTTTGACATGCTGTGTGTGTGTGTGTGTGTGTGTGTGTGTGTGTACATATATACATACACACATACATATATGTTATTCCCCGCTCCCTTCCTTCTGGCATATCCGGATGCTACTCTGTGATCTTGGTTCAAAAGGGGATATGATGATCTCATGGTCTTAATGCTTTATCACCCTGTTGTCAATTTATCCTTCCCCAAAATATATACTCTTATTCAAATGTACAATTCTTTCTGAGCCCTTCCTTTCCCTGCTTAAGATGAGTTAATCACTGCCTCTTCAGAATTGTTTGCTTCTCCTATTATTTTAATATAAACTTCCTTCTCTTCCACCCTTACAGATGCTTTATATTCCTGTTGCCTAAAAAATATCTGCCACATAGAACATGATTGATGTTAATGGAATATATTGAAGCTGATGAGAGAGATTACTGGTTTGGCTTTTCAGATGTTAATTTCAAGAAGTAGCTGTTTTGCAACTGATTTCTTACTCAATGAGCAAAACGCATTGCATGCAGATGGGCACAAGTGAGCAAAACTCACAGTTGGACTTGCAAAAATTATCCATAAGCAAATTTTTTTTTTTACAAAGATGAACCAAAAAGATTTTTTTCAAAATCAGTACATTGCTAAGAAACGACTGCTCACTTGTTTCCTACTGGTATGAAGCTTAGTTGTTTATATTGTGCAGTGTAGATAACTTAACTACAAAAGTTGTTGCCTGACTTTTCTCAAAACTAGCTTTGTGGGGGCGCCTGGGTGGCGCAGTCGGTTAAGCGTCCGACTTCAGCCAGGTCACGATCTCGCGGTCCGTGAGTTCGAGCCCCGCGTCAGGCTCTAGGCTGATGGCTCGGAGCCTGGAGCCTGTTTCCGATTCTGTGTCTCCATCTCTCTCTGCCCCTCCCCCGTTCATGCTCTGTCTCTCTCTGTCCCAAAAATAAATAAAAAATGTTGAAAAAAAAAAAAAAAAAACTAGCTTTGTGAACCTACGTGTGTATCTGTGAGAGGGACAGAGAGCGAAGAGAGAAGGAATATTTTTGAGTATGGGTATGAATATACAGAGAAAAATTGCCTCTTGCTTCAGTGATCACATTATAGAGTTCGCTAAACAATGGCCAGTGCCAATTATATATGTGCACGCAAACACATGAACAGGCCAAGCATGGGGCTCCTTCTAGTGAAATGCAACAGTGTCATGACTTTACTATGATCAATGGAACCCAGGTCCGAGATGTAGAATTCTATCATTAATCACCATCTCTCTTTTATAGGTATACTGACAGGGTATACCATTTGTCATGGAAATTTTTATTAAAAGCTCCAAGCTCTTACAAAAATAATTCATGAATATATCAATTAATCTTTATCCAAAATAATTTCTTTCTTTTCAGTGCTTTAATTCATTTTACTAGTAACCATCTCAATAACAGGCTTATGTGTTTTTAAAATAACCCTCTATAATAGCTCCAAATCTGTGAAAAAAAATTCTCACTTATAACTATCAATATTTCTGTGACTTTGAAGAGATACTTGGGTGTGTTTGCTTCATTTTCTAGAATGTTAGATATAAACAAAAATTACTTCCAGGCAACAATGTTGACACTAATTAAGTTATTTTTCTGCTCTCAGATAATTACCTGGAATTAAAATTCAGAATAATCTACTTAACTTTCCTGAATTTATTTTTGTATTATAAAAATACTGACATCTTCTGCCTTGTTCGTTGATGAGACTATCAGTTTTTCACTACTTTGTGAGAACGCTAGCCAAATACTGGCACCGAGGTACAGTCTTATGACAGTTAATAAGGACAGAGTGGACTGGCATAAAAAAAAACATTCTAGGGGCGCCTGGGTGGCGCAGTCGGTTAAGCGTCCGACTTCAGCCAGGTCACGATCTCGCAGTCCGTGAGTTCGAGCCCCGCGTCAGGCTCTGGGCTTATGGCTCGGAGCCTGGAGCCTGTTTCCGATTCTGTGTCTCCCTCTCTCTCTGCCCCTCCCCCATTCATGCTCTGTCTCTCTCTGTCCCAAAAATAAATAAAAAAGCGTTGAAAAAAAACATTCTAACCAGCTAATCACAACCAGACAGATAGTAATGAAATATTCAAGAAATGTGATAAAATATCTGTATTGATGATAGAAAACCTGGAAGTGTGTTCTGAAGACATGAAATTGTATTTAGAAGTTGCCCCTCAAATGTATTAACTTACACTTCTTGAGGACTCCAACAATATTTCTGATTTTGTTAACTTGGTTTGGTTTGGGTTTTTACAAATCCTTCTTTAACTCAGACATCTGCACTGAATATTCTTCACTCCTAAGATCCAACATCACTCTCCTAACCAGGATTGTAAACAATCGGACTAAGAAAAAGGAGAATGCTGTTCCTTTTGTTTACACTGCTTACTTTATATGAAACATATCTCTTACATAGAATTTTGTTTACTAAAAATTAGTGGTTTTAGGAGAAAACGAAGAAGCTTATTGCCCCTAAGATAAAATTGTATGAAAATGTTGAGTCTGTTCTAAATTCAGGCTTTACAATCAAGCTAGAAAAAAGAAGCTCCTTCTGGAGATCAAATTTTTGGCAACACTTTAGGATGGAACTGGTGGCTGTGATACTGGAAAGCTACTGAACAAGAAATAACATCACTTGGGGTTTGCAGCCCAGTGGCAGTTTGTGCCAAACTCCTTCTCTTCATAAATATTTATGAGTGGTCTCTGCCATCTCATTAGAATTTAATTCAAAGACAACAGGTGCAAGCAGTGATTGCTCAAGCTAGGCCAACTAACTTTGTTATTGTGTTCCAAGTTTTACATTTAGAAGAATTTGTAGAGGGTGGTCTCGGTGACTTCTTTGGTTTATTCATTTTATTTTTTAAAACATTGATCGGGCAATTCGGTTTTATTTTTTTAAGCTTATTTATCTATTGGGAGACAGAGAGAGAGCAGGCATGTGTGTCCTCAAGGTGGGGGGGTGGTGCAGAGAGAGAGAGGGAGACAGAGAATCCCAGGCAGCTCTACACTCTCAGTGTGAGCCCAACACGGGGCTTGAACTCATGAACCATGAGATCACAACCCAAGCCGAAATCAAAAGTCAGATACTCGACCAACTGAGCCACCTATGCACCCCTAAAAATGTTGGTTGGGCACTTCTAAATGCTAGTGACTTGCTTCCACTGAGCTATAGTGTAGCTTAAACAACAGACACTAAATGACAGATTATGCAAATAATTATTCAATTACACCTATAAAGAGGGATCTTCCTCATGCAAAGTGTTCGCAGACTTCAGGGTGATTTGGGGTTCACCAGGCCAAGTAGAGTGAAAAAGGGATGGAGGAAGGAGAACCACTCTGGGGAGCTTGAGATGACTTGATGAGGGCTTTGTGGCAGGATGGTACTTGCTTCTTCCTGAAAGCAGAAGATGAGGGTGGCTGGGACATGGTAGGACAGAAGGGGAGCAGTGCCAGATGAAACTAGCAAAACTATCAGAAGTGAGATCTTAAAGCGTTTCATAGGGCATGCTAAAAGATCATTCACTCATCCACTGCATTCAACAAATGTCTACTGAAGGCTCAATCTATTCAGGCACTGTTCTAAGTGCTGGAGACATGGCAGCGATTGAAGGAGGAAGAAAAACACTATCCGTACATAGCTGAAATACTAGTGAAATACTAAATAAATGAGTAATATAAAGTGGGACAATAATCCTACCGAGAAAAATAACATAGCTTTAGGTTGCTAGGCAATAACTTAACACAAAAGGTGCTGTTCTACTAAGCTGCTCAGGGAAAAAGTCATTATAAGGGACACTCAGGTAGAGAATTAAAGGATTTGAGATGCAAATAGAGTAGATACCTTGAAAAAGAATGTTCTGTTATGCAAGAGTTTTCAATCTGGATGTCCCCCTAGAATTTGGGTAGTCTATGAACTTGATTTAGAAAAAAAATTAAAATGTCACTTTATTAATCTCTAACTGCAATTTACTATTCTGTTTAATTTTGAATTTTATCAAGAATCCATAGGAGTCATAGCAACAGCGGTAATGTTACCCAAGTAACTTCAAGGCATTTTCATTTTAGAGAACAGTGTTTGGATATTGTAAAAAAATATTTACACTCACTACTATTTTGACACTATGGTCATTGTTATATCTGCTACTGGATCTTTGTTATTCTGATAAACTAATGCAGAAACATATATGTTTTTATTAAACACATTTACCTTAAAAATCATTTCGGTAGTTTCATCTTAATATACTTGGCTACACTTGTAAATCCTGTGAATTGTTTTTTATGCATTATCAAACATCATTCTAGGCTTTGCCTGACTGCTAGACTTCCAGAGAGGGCTCCGGGGCGGGAAATGTTAAGATCCCCTGTGTTAGAGGGAATGGAGATAAAAAACCCTTTTCTAGGAATGTACTTGATGTGTTCAAGGGACAGCTCAGAGGTCAGCAAGGAAGAGGCAGAAGGAACGAGTTGGGGGAATGGGAGGGAAAGGGTTGGGGGGGTAGAAACCCAGATCACCACATCGTGGTGCACATACCCAATGAGAAACTAGTAAAGGGTTTAAAATAAGGAAGTAAAATTACGAAAATTTGGAAAGCCTGATGATGAAAATAAATTAATTAAAAACTAATTAATACCTAGAAAAGTCTACCTGAGTGGTATAATAGACTTGCTCCCTATGAGAGCCACGAAAAGACATCATTTTCCTCCAAAGCACTTTGCTTGTTAAATCAAATGTTTCAGGGTCAAGGCTGTGCCATACTTTATCAGTTGAAAATTAAACCATGTGAATTAGAACACTATCTAGAAACAATTTCCTTCACTGCTTTCAATTATCTACATGCTGAGCTTTCTAAATTTGTGCTTGTGTTTTGGTCCCAATAAATTTGCCTCCTTTTGTCTTGTCTTAATTTATTTCACATATGTGATATCAAAGTTTCCAGGGGTAAGACTTGAAGTCAGCTAGAAACATTTATTGTCTTGTGTTCAAGGAAAGAAAGCAGATGTGTTTTTATCAGCTTTGCCATTGTGTGATTTTCTAACAACACAACCGCCTGGATGGTCCTGCATAGTGTTGCTCTGTTAAGCCTCATCCTCCTGGTTTGACATTCCTACTGGGCTACTTATTATCCACTGTGAGGATGCTAATGGATGCTTCTGTCTTGAGACATGGGACAAATACATAACAGATCACAATGCTTTTCTTCCTATTGATACACACCTTTCTAGGTTAGATCTTTGGTATACTTACCATCTGTTTATTTTCCAGCTTATTGTCTTCCTCCAGCTAGGAAGGCACTGTTTTCGCCTGTTTTATCTTTAGTTTTTAAATAACTAAATCTAATGTTCTTTCTGCTACATTTCCAATAGAATATTTATTCTTTAGACCTTCCTTAGATTCAAAATTCAAGGAGTCTCTTAATGTCATTTTAGATTTTCTTTCTCTCCATTTATCTTTAGTTTGTCTGTCAATCTCAATTGCTTGTTTGCTATTCATTCTTTTATTAGCTGCTATTTATTAGGACTATTTACTGAAAAGTTTTTTTTTTTTTGAGACTGAAAACACTTTTAAACAGAGAGAAATGAAAAAAAGGTATAGTGACTCACCAAGAGACATTACTCAAATTTCCCCTCAGCAGCTGGAATTTTGAATGGACTTCATAAAATTGAAATATCAGTTGGGGAACATAGACTTGGCTCTAACAATTTTTCGTTGATTGTTTCTGTTCATTCAATTATCAAACATTTGGGTCTTTACTAGATATCAGGCATTGCAGCAGATATTTTGAGGCATTCAGGTGATCAGGCTTGGCATGATTTCATGTCTTCATGGAGCTTGCAATAGAATGGGAAATTGGGAATTAAGCAAAACTGTGAATAACATACTCAATTGTTATGAATTTTAAAAACTACCAAGATCCAGGAAGCCTAGGTGACTCAGTGGGTTAAGTGTCTGACTTTGGCTCAGGTCATGATCTCGTGGTTCCTGAGTTCAAGCCCCACATCAGACTGTGCTGACAGAGCCTGTGCTCCAGTCTCAGAGCCCGAAGGCTGCTTCAGATTCCATGTCTCTCTCTTTCTCTGCCCTTCTCCTGCTTGCACTCTGTCTCTGTCTCTCTCTCAGAAATAAATAAACATTAAAAAATTAAAAAATAAAACAAAGCAAAAACTACCAAGATCAAGAATGTAGTGGCAAATTATGTCATAAGCAATCAGCATGGCTTCTCTAAGGAGATGGTATTAATGCTGACCTCTGAACAATACATGCTGATTACCTAGGTCTTAATAACCTGGGAGAGCATTTCCAGCAGATGGTTTGGAATATTCATGGAATTATAGTGAAAGCTGAGAGAATATAGGGCACTGTGCTAAGGGGTGAGATTAAAGAAGTAGGGAGAGCCAGATTGTAATGGGTATTGTAGGCCATTTTAAGAATTTTGAATTAGTTTCCATAGTAAATTGGAAACAAAGGATTTATACAATGGAATTGATAGACATGATTTGTATTTTATAAAAGATATGTCCTGAAAATATTATGCAAAGTGAATTTAAGAAACGGTGTAAATACTGGAATTAAAAAAAATTCAATGAGAGCTTTTAGTAATCAGAAAAGAAAGAAGAGAACGTGTTCTGGCAATATAAGGGAAACATAAACAACAGAACTTGGTGTTTGATTGTGAATGGGATGAATAAGAGAGAGGAAGTAAGGACAAGTTAGAATTTTGGATTAAACATCTGGATGGACAGTTGTGCTTTGTATTGACCTAGAGGACACTGGAAGAAAACATTTAAAAAAATTTTTTTTAATGTTTATTTATTTTTGAGACAGAGAGAGACAGAGCACGAACTGGGGAGGATCAGAGAGAGAGAGGGAGACACAAAATCCGAAGCAGGCTTCAGGCTCTGAGCTGTCAGCACAGAGCCTGACGTGGGGCTCAAACTCATGGACTGTGAGATCATGACCTGAGCTGAAGTCGGACACTTAACCGACTGAGCCACCCAGGGGCTCCAAGAAAACATTTTTTGAAGGGAAGAAGATAATTATGATTTTACTTTGAGACATGTTAAGTTTGAGGTGTTAGTGAGAAAGTCAAGGGGAAATGACGAGTGGTCAGTTAGGTGATATATGGATCCTAATTGACTGGTCAGGGTTTAAGACAACAAGAAAACACAAAACACAGAGACAGTGAACAAAACCATAGCTCTGTAGACAGTACGCACAGAACAAGGCCAGGAGAAAAGAGAGTGCTAGGCATTTAACATTCAGAGTTGATGAATCAATGGATGCATAAAAAGATGCTGCTCTTTTCTCAGGTTTTAGTTGAAACTGGCTTCCTGTGCAGGGACTAGATACAGGTATGGGCATACGAGTTCACACTGGGTTATGACTAAATGAAGTCTTATAAGGGTGCTCCAGGCACTTGACCTGTTCAATAACCGCACGTCTTCAGTGCAAACATCTGGGAGGGCTGGAGGCCCATGTGACTGAAATGACAATACTGCATCCTAGAGATTGGGTTTTGCCAAACCAAGGCTCAGGTGTGGAGATTCCTGAAGAAAATAGAAACGTTTAACTCATTCTTGCAAATTTTCTTTATTTCTTTAATTTCTCCCTGCAGGAAATCTTGGTTAATCATTTAGGGGTGGGAATGGGAGAATGAGGACAGTGTGGAGAGGTAAACCAATAGCAATGGCTGATTTGGGAGAACCTCTAACTCCTTTGAGACTTCTAATGAAGAACGTTTCGCTGCTGAGGGTAGAATAACACCAAACTCACTGTCCTCCTTGCTGCACCACACCACATATTGAATTCTGCCTCATTGTGATATAAGGGAAAGAGGACCCAGAGGCAATTAATGGATCACCAGCCTTATGGGTTGAAATAGGTAAAATGTTGCAAGGAGTATTGCCTTTTCTCTTTTCCCCTTAATGATGAACCCATACGGAGGACTTAAAAATCAAGTTAAGAATTCACTTTCAATAAAATAGTGTCTCTTCAATACTTATTTGTTATTTCTACACCCCTTTCTGTTACTTTCTAAGATAAAGTATTAAAAAGTGCTAAGGGATGGCAGAAGAGAGATATTAGAAATGTTCTAAATGCTAATCGATTAGCTTGGAATCTGCTAGTATTTATAACTGACTTCTCAAAGAAAAAATAAAAAACAGTGCCATGAATGGATTTTTAAATCTGGGCTAGATGCTGAAGGCCTTTACTAGCAAGGGAGGGAAGATGAATATTAGCAAAGTTTGTAGAATTAAAAGGGTGTTGGCTCCTTGGTATGCAGAAGTAGACAGCTGCATTATCTAACAATAATGATTTAATGTTCAATTACCAGAGAAAATAAAGGGTGGGAGAGGGCAAGAATAATGCTAAATTAACTACATCCAAGATCCTTTTGTAATGTTCAGTACCTTTATGGGTACATGCACACATAAGCATTTGCATGTGTGACTTATGGATTTATGATATACTGGTGACATCTGTTTGTTAAGTTTATTTATTTTGAGAGAGAGAGAGAGAGAGAGAGAGAGAGAGAGAGAGAACTGAAGGGGCAGAGAGAGGAGGAGAGAGAGAATATCCCACTCAGGCTTTGCACTGTCAACACAGAGTCCGATGTGGGGCTGAAATTCACGAAGCATGAGATCATGACCCGAGCGGAAATCAAGAGTCAGACCTTTAACTGATTGAGCCACCGAGGAGCCCCTGGTGACATCTTTTATGTAAACTAGACAACAGTGTTCCATACCATAGTCTCAATTTATTTGAACTATTTGGATGTGTAGGACATATAGAACCAAAAGTACACCATGAGAATTTAATGAGGAAGTACCTAGAACTCAATTCATTCAACCATTCCACATTTGCTTATTGAATGTCTACTGTCAGCTATGGTCCAGCCCTCTCATAGGTGCTCAGGATGTCGCAGTGAACAGAACAAAGTCTCCACTCTTATGGAAATGACATTCTTAGGAGGAGAAGTTGTAAATAAATAAACAAATAAAGGTATCGAATATATCAGTGATGTTAAAGGCGACTGATTATCAAGGTGGGGTGTGTAATTTTATACAGTCATCAGAAGGTCACATTGTAACAGAGGCTTAATTAAGGGAGAGAAGGGGACTCACCAAAGTCTGGGGAAAGAGCATTTTAGAAGAAAGGAACAGCAAGAGCAAAGGATCTGAAGCAGAAACATGTTCTGTCTCTTCAAGAGCGAGGAAAAATGTCTTTCATATTCCACATGTCCTTGGATATTTTCTGCTTTTTTAAAACTGATATATTTTTTATTTTTCTATTTTTATTTATTTATTTATTTATTTATTTATTTATTTATTTATTTTTAATTTTTTTTAACGTTTATTTTTGAGACAGAGAGAGACAGAGCATGAACAGGGGAGGAGCAGAGAGAGAGGGAGACACAGAATCTGAAACAGGCTCCAGGCTCTGAGCTGTCAGCACAGAGCCCGAAGCGGGGCTTGAACTCACAGACCGTGAGACCATGACCTGAGCCGAAGTCGGACGCTTAACAGACCAAGCCACCCAGGCGCCCCTATTTTTCTATTTTTAAATGTGTATTAATTTTGAGACAGCAGAACATGAGCATGGGAGGGGCAGAAAGAGAGGGAGACACAGAACTGGAAATGGGCTCCAGGCTCCCTGCTGTCAGCACAGAGCCTGACATGGGGCTTGAACTCAAGAACTGTGAGATCATGGCCTGAGATGAAGTTGGATGTTCAACCAACTGAGCCACCCAGGTACCCCAAAACTGATCTATTTTTTAAATTTTTTTTGACGTTTATTTATTTTTGAGAGAGAGACAGAGCATGAGCGGGGGAGGGGCAGAGAGTGAGACACAGAATCTGACGCAGGCTTCAGGCCCAGAGCACAGAGCCTGACTCAGGGCTTGAACTCACAGACCACGAGTTCATGACCTGAGGCGAAGTCAGACCTGAGCCTGAGCTTAACTGACTGAGCCACCCAGGCACCCCAAAACTTATCTATTTTTTAAAGCAAATTTTCTTACAGAGCAAAAAAAGGGATTATTTAAGTAAGGCTACAGATTAATTTTAATATAAGTAGATTTGATAGATTAAATCTATAATATTAGTTTTTACATAGGTAAGTATGAGACAGTGTGTTTCTTTTTCAAATTATGAAATTCTGTTTATGGTGGTCAGTAAAATGTTCCACTGAATATTTTTTCAACATTCAGTAATCATCATGAAATAAAATGTGTCTCTATTTCTGTGGTTCTCTTTAAAGTGATTTATTTTCAGAGTAGTTCTCTGCAAAATGAAACACATTCTTTCATCCATGCAATACAGAACAATGAAGTTCTATGCACCTTCAATACAGTTTGTGTCTTTATTTTTCAGTTTTCAGGTGCCTGCAAAATGTATTGGGGCTATGGAATGGGGAAGTTACCATCCATCCAAAAGTATGCCTGGAACTGGAGATTTCCCTCACAGCGGTAGCTTGGTACCTGGTAAGTGGTTTTAAGATTTCATCAGCCCATATTCTTTAAACACAGTTGCCTTCCCCTGGTTGTTCCATCACATGAAAAGAAGTAACAACTTTCTCTTCCTGTTAGTCTAGCTGCTTAAAAATAACACATTCCAGCAAGGAGGGAGGGAGATTACAAGCAACAGGACATATGAGACTTGCCAAGGGGGCCAGCATTTCCTGACTCACAATTGCAGGAAAGGCTTTGCTACATTATCAATGGGACCTGGATGCTTTGATAGGCAATTGTTTTAAAAGCTAAACAACATTTGCGGTTGAAATATTGTGTGTGTTATACAAGGCTTGTGTGGAGGAAATATAGCACCAGATGGATCAGACAATAGTCTTGTCTGATGTTTTGTTCTTTTACTGGTAATAAAATAAAGGCTCAAAAAAATAGCCATATACAACTTTGCTTTTAATAAAGTCTCCGTTGTTTTAGAGAAGAATAGTGGAACTGTCATGAACAATACAGATTTCCTTTGCAATAATTGCTGATTTTGAAATGTGCTGAGTTAAAATAGACATTGCTCAGAAACAATGGAATGGTTGTGACGTCACAATAGCTTTGAGTAAGGACATTCCTTATTATGCACAATGAATCCAACGTCTCAGTGGAATTAGAAAAACTGACTAACTGGTTAGAAATATACTCCCCCTATAGTCAGGACAGGAGTAGGACTTCTAAACAATTATTTTTATTTAAGCAATATCTTTACTAATATTGCCTTGCTCTCTATTCTGAGTTCCTATGAGAAATAGATATATGACAGAGAGACAGAGATAGAATAAAGAATTTAATGTATTTATTAAGTATATATTTAAAGTTATGGACAGAGATAGAGATAGAGATAGGTCTCCTCCACTTCTCATAAAATTCACTAGCTCTTATAATCTTCCTGAAGTGTGGTTAGGAAAAGTTTTGTGGTCCCCCCCGCCCCCCCCAGGAAGAAGAGAAGGATATATGACAAAATAAATCTTTATTAAAGAAGTACCTGTAAAAATATCTATTCATGATAAATCTTGCAATCTCATGTCTTATCTTTAAGTGATAGAGATGCTGACAATTTCTCTCTCAAATGCTGTGTGGCATTTGGTCATCTTCAGGCAATTGCTGGTCTCCCTTGCTCTGGATCATTTAGGCCAGAATGTCTGCGTGGTGGGGCACTGTTCTCCATGCCTCTTTCCACATGGAAACATACACTGATTTCATTATGTAGTCAGTTGAATTCTGATGCAGTGCTGGGGTAATTATGACTCAGATATGCTCTGATATTATCTTTAATGGGGCTCTCTCTGTGTCTTCCTATATATAAGGAGGTAGAGAAAAATACATTCTGACCAAAGAAAGTGGAACTCAGACTAGATAAATATTTCACAAATATGCCACTTATGTTCATATTATGCATTTAAAGGAGATGGAAATTCCTGTCATATACTCAGCACTCATCCATCTTCTGTCATGTTGAAAATATTCTATGCCTCTTTTGTATGCACAGCTGACATGTGCCTTGCAGAAGGTCTATGATCCTGGCAATTTTGACTCTAGCTTAGAAATGATTTCTTTTAGAAGAAAAGAGTAAAATAATCTTGTTTGACTAGAAAAATCACTCTGCTTGTGGTTGTGGATGGAAGATAGTAAAGAAAGAGACTGCTGAGAGTGACGTTAAAAGATGTTGTGAGAATACCTCAAGAAATATTCAGAGAGAAAAATCCAATTATATATTGAATATGTTTGATAAAGCAGTGAAAAAGAGGATTTTATAATATTTTATTTTGGATAATATTTGGAAGGCAATTAAGATGCATCTTTGTCTATTATAGTAGTCAATATTATTTGGTTTAAAGAATGTCCAAATTTTAAACCATGATTTTAGAAGTATGTCTTAAAGCAATTAATAATATAATTTAATCTTACCAGCATATAGAAATAATCCTACTTCGTAAGGAATTGATGACTATATGTTATTAACTGCTTTTAGATGAATTTAGTTAGTAACATTAATTCTGTTTTTTGTTTTAATTGATATGTACAGCATTTTAGTAATCCAGAGGCATTTTATAATAACATTAAGGCAGTAGAAATTAAAATCTTGGGAGTTATAATCCATTTTGGTGTCCTGCTATTTTGGCTTGAAAATAGCTCTTTAATGTAGATGATGGTAAACAACAATAATGATAAAAAAAAAAATTGGCTGGTCTATTTTTTTCAGCCGGTCTGCTCACTACAATTTGCCAATCTTTTATTAGAGAATATGATTATGTAATCACATTAAATATATACCTGTGAAGTGGTGATTTAGTAGGTGGTTTTAATTATAAGAAAGCCAAGCAGATTTTAACAGTCAGGGTCTGTCCAGAGAAACAGAAATTATTATACATAATTTAAGCAGGAAGGTATTTAATACATGCAATTAGGAGCTTAAAATATTTTTTAAAGGGTTAGTGGAACAAAGCTCATAGAAATAGTTACAAGTTTTCAGAAAATTAGGACATTTTAGAGCTGCCAAGAAATTGCTGTTGATTATATGTGCCTTGGAATTAATTTTTGTAATTGATCATTTGTTGATTTGCTTGCTCTATATCAAGATATTCTGGAGAATGCAGGATGGGCTAATTGTACATTTTTGGACACTTAGATTTCCTTTTCGTTTTAAATTTCTTGTGTTGTTTATTTTTTCAGAGAGAGAGAGAAAGAGAGAGGGGAGAGAGGGGGACAGAGGATTTGAAGTGGACTCTGCACTAACAGCAGAGAGCCTGCGACGGCTTGAACTCCCGAGCAGCGAGATCATGACCTGAGCCAAAGTCAGCTGCTTAACTGACTAAGCCACTACTATTGTTGCCTCGCATTATTTCTTTCTGTCAGCTTGATCACATATATGGCTCCTACCACAAAAAGATAAAAATCTCCTCAGGCTCAAGTTGCAAATAAATTAATTTCAATTTCAAATGCATCAAATGCCAACCATTTTTTTTTTTTTTGGCCTAGACTAATTTTCCTAGGTGTTTATGAGGAAATTTAATTTTAAGCCTTCTAAATATTAATGGAAAAAAGTTTTTTTTCCTGCATCGCCTTTATGTGAACAAAAAGCTTGAAGATTGCTAAAACAATGGGGCTGAAGTAAAAATTCCTAATTAAAGGGCTAAACTGGATAGGTTAGGTCAGAAGATGGTCTATGAGTAAATGATATATAAAGGGCATTTGCAGTCTTTAGAGACCAGGGCTAGAAAAGGAAGAAGTCAGAAGGTTCTTAGAGAAAACTATAGTCATTTGCTTTTCGCTCTATTTGAACACTTAGTAGGGACCTCACTACTGCTGGTAAACAGGTAGCTACCAAATCTAATGAGCTAAGAGAATCTTTGGAGACTATAAAGTCAACAGAGAAAGGAGCATAGTAGAGAAAACAATAAAGATCATGAATAAAAGATAAAAAATCATTTGAATATTAGCTTTGTTGATTAATAACAGGGAGACTTTGAAGATATTACTTAACTTTCCCAAAGTATAGAATTTTATTATTTTTATTATTTTTTAAATGTTTATTTATTTTTGGGGCTCTTGGGTGGCTCAGTCTGTTGAGCGCCCGACTTCGGCTCAGGTCACGATCTCGTGGTCCGTGAGTTCGAGCCCTGTGTCTGGTTCTGGGCTGATGGCTGGGAGCCTGGAGCCTGCTTCCGATTCTGTGTCTCCCTCTCTCTCTGCCCCTCCTCCGTTCATGCTCTGTCTCTCTCTGTTGCACAAATAAATAAACGTTAAAAAAAATTTATAAATGTTTATTTATTTATTTTTATTTTTTTTATTTTTATTTTAACGTTTTTATTTATTTTTGAGACCGAGAGAGACAGAGCATGAATGGGGGAGGGGCAGAGAGAGAGGGAGACACAGAATCGGAAGCAGGCTCCAGGCTCTGAGCCATCAGCCCAGAGCCCGAGGCGGGGCTCGAACTCACAGACTGTGAGATCGTGCCCTGAGCCGAAGTCAGACGCTTAACCGACTGAGCCACCCAGACACCCCTGTTTATTTATTTTTAACAGAGAGAGAGAGAGGGAGAGGGAGAGAGAGAGAGAACTAACTAGCAGGGGAAGGGCAGAGACAGAGGGAGATACAGAATCTGAAGCAGGATTCAGGCTCCCAGCTGTCAGCACAGAGCCCCATGCAGGGCTCGAACCTACAAACTGTGAGATCATGACCTGAGAGGAAGTTGGATGTTTAATCGACTGAGCCACCCAGGCGCAACACCCCCCCCCCTCCCCGCGAAGGTATAGAATTTTAAAGTGAAATGGTGTTAACACTGATATCATGATATCAGTAAGATATCATACGAGTTCATATGTATGAAATACGTGGCAAATAGTAAGTTCTAAGTAGACACGCCTTCCACATTCTCTGCATTTTTTTTGAGTATAAGCTGACTTTTGACTTTCTGGTTTTGAAATCTGATATGATAGGAGTGTAAATCTCCATCCACCCAAATGTTTTGGAGCATCCCCAAATTCTGAGGATGCTACTGAAGTAGCAAAACTTCATATAGAACTTTTATAAAATACTTGAATAAATTAATAGAAAATCACTCTATAGGCCTACCATAATACTTTAAGATATTTTGGAGTCCTTGGAGGGTAGGAAGTAGTGGCTGAAGTAGTGAGGGTAGCCCAAAGAATCTTAGTTCCAGGGAGAAACACATACTATTTGACACACAAAGTGAGAAGGAAAAAATATTTTACGTTCAAGTTGAAGAAGTTAAAATTGAAAAGATAAATCAGGAAAAGTATTTTTAAAAATCAACGACAATATTTGTAAAATAGAATTAGGTTCAGACTTAATATTTACTTTTATTTTAATACTGGCTCCTAATGGAACTTAAAAACAGCTGGCTTTGTTGATCTAATGGTTCCATGTAAGACTGAATAGACAGAGTCAGAATCATTAAAGTTCCATTCTCATCAGATTTGTACTTGAGAAAACCAAGTATACTCCTGCAATAATTTATTATAGACATTTCTTTGTTTGTCTTAGAAATATTGTTAAAGTGACAGAAATGGTTGAAATGAAATAGTACAGCAATTACACAGTTTAAAACTTTTCAATAATAGAGAAGCATTCAACTGCATCTTTCATTACCACCATCTGTGTTGTGTAAAACATTTTAAGATTAACAGCAGTCAGGGTTTTATTTGTTTCTTTGTTTATAGGGAATTCAGACCAAGATAGGTTTTTCCCATCTCCGGAGAATATTGTAAAAAGAAAGATAGTTGTCTTTCTTGGATGGTGAGGACATTCTCAAGGTCCTTCCCAGATTATCCGCACCCCTTATTCTCACCTCCTTCCCGCAATAAACCTACTGTGGCCCCTCAGCACCGAATATTTTTATTCAAAATAAAGAGTATCTTTTTACCTAACCTAGTGAAAGAAAAAAAAAAGTTGATAGTGGGATATTCTCCTCTTCTTCTGGAATGCTAAGTACAACATGGGTTTAAATTTCAGCACTCAAATAGAACTCAGGGTTGGAAAAACGTCAGCATTTGTAGTTTCTTAGAAATAATTCAATGTTCTGAATTGCAACTCCTCCTAATGATCTCATAGAGTTACCACAATTTCCAGTGTGGGCAGCTCACTTCTCAATTCAGTTCAATTCACTTTTGTTCAATTCATTTTCACAAGAATTCGTTGAATACTTTTTGAACAGAGTGAACACTGATGCTGCAGATTGAAAAGTGCAATTTTCCTTACTTCAAATTGATTAATTTTATGAGCCAATGATTTCAATTACTAGTTGTAGTATTTTTGTCCTGTTTTTTTTTTTTAATTCTGTTCTTTTAGATAGTAACAAAATAGTACTACATTCCAATACAAATAGTTGGATAACCCTCGTATCTAAAGATGACAACACTACCAGTGCTGATCCAGTGTTTGGCAGACAAAATCACTGCGATAAGATATCAAAGTCTACATACAAAGTATTTGGGGTGCTTGAAAGTAGTGGGAAGCATAGTGTAATGAATAACTTCTAGGAAGGCCTATGCTGGACTGGAAATGAATTAGCTTTGGATTGATGTCAGAACACTACTTTCTAGTCCTCACTCTGATACCATTTGTGTAATCTCGAATGAGTTACCCAAACATCCTCAGTCAAACTCCTCAGTCATAAAGTGACAAAAGAGAAACAAGTCTCCACTTGGGTCCCTTCTTGTACTGGATTTCTACAATTCTAGTGTTTAAACTTCCACAGGATCAAACCCAACTAGTATTTTGACACATGTTGACAGGCCTCAAATAATCTTTGAGTCTTCAGCTTATTTGTCAAGTCCACAACTATACTCAGATTCTTTAGTGTATTTTTCATTATAAAAGTCTCTTTCAATTTTTAACATTATTTAAAATGCAAAATAAAAATGATCTACAAAATAGATTTATAGTTATATATGGAATAAATGTGTAATAGACACAAAATAATATACCTGCTTACCCCTAAATTATTTTTTTAAGTCAGCAATAATTATTTATACATCTTTAGTTGCTCAATTTAAACACTGAAAGAAAGAAGGAAGGAAGCAAGGGAAGAAAGAAAGAAAGAAAGAAAGAAAGAAGAGAAGGGGGAGTTGAGAGGGAGAGATTGGAAGGAAGGAAGGAAGGAAGGAAGGAAGGAAGGAAGGAGAAAGGGGAAAGGGTAAGAAGGAAGGACGAAAGGAAGATAGTTACACAACTGAAAAAAAGTAAGAGAATTGTAATAGCCATTTCAGATAATTGTGGATATTTTTCTTAGGTATTAGCAACTTAATAAGTAATTTTTTAAAGTCTATTTATTTATTTTGAGGGAGACAGCATGAGCAAGGGAGGAGCAGAGAGAGAGGGTGGGAGAGAATCCCAAGCAGGCTCCACACTGTCAACTCAGAGCCCTATGCACTGCTTGATCTCAGGAACCGTGAGATCATTTATCTGAGCCGAAATCAAGAGTCAGACTCTCAACCGAGTCACTCAGACACGCCCCCAACAAGTAATTTCTTAATAGTCATTTGTAATGTAGAACCTGAAAATATATTATATTTTAGTACCGTCACATTTAAATCCCATTGTCTATCTTGCCCTTTGAATGGATCTTTTACCCGTGTATGAAACATGTTACCTGTAAAACATTGGTCTGCCAAGCTGAGGAGATCCTTAGATATTTACACATTTTGTTTTTCACCATCTGAAACTCATGTTTATTAATATCACTATCAACCTCATCAGATAAGTTGAACTATTGGGACGCTGTCAAGCTTACGATAATATATGGGAGTCTTCCAAAACCTTGAGTTTTCATTTAAAGCTTACATTTTGCCATTGGTTGTCAGTTGATTAACATTATAGTCCTGTTTCATTCATTTCTGAGAAAATGTCTGCCAAATAAGCAAATCTCAATAACCATTGTTTTTCTGCCATTTGTTCAAGTAAAAATGGTGATTCTACTAAAGAAAAAAAGAAAAAAAAAGAAAAAGAAAAAGAAAAAGAAAAAAACAGCTAGCTCAGCTCACAACTCAACTGTGCAAATGCTTTTCCTCAAGAAGGCCATCATACTTCAATGTGCAGAAATGCTTGTGTGAACTTTCCATTTCATCCCAAAAAATATTACATAGATGTGTGCTCAAGTTCAGATGAAGAACTTCAAGAAAATGAAATTAAAAAAAATAATTAAATAAATAAAACTACTAATATTTACTACTTCATTATGGGTATATTAAAGTGTAATTTGATTTAAAAAGAATTAGAGTAGTGGGGTGCCTGTGTTGCTTATCAGTTAGGTGTCCAACTCTTGATTTTGACTCAGCTGATGATCTCAGTTCAAGACTTCAGGCTCTGTGCTCCTCCTTTAATAAATAAATATTAAAAAAAAAGAGTGGTAATGAAGAATAAAAGAATTAATATATAGAATATTTTGATTCCACTGCCTTGATTGGTAATAAAGCACTGGACATTTTATCCACCATTGCTTTTAGACAATTAGCACAAATGTCAACACAGTGAAATAGGTAGTTCATGTCATAGAATATTATGAAAATAGTTTTGATCTCATCAAACCTACTAAAGGAGGAGGAAGTCATCAGAAAAGGTGGCCACCTGTTCACCTACAGCTAGACCCAGGCAATCAAAGGTTCCTCACCCCCTCCTTTATTCTTGGAATGTACATTTTGCTTACTTTTACCACAGTGGGAGCTGTTCCAAGGATATAGTCTTGAGAGAGTAAGGTGTTGAGGCCATCTGGATGGTATATGTGACTTAACCCAATTAGTCTTCTATATAAATTTGTAAGATTCTGGTGAGTAGATGTGGAGATCTACTCACCTTGTGGCCATTCAAGATAAGCCTCATAAGTAAGTGTCCTCGCTTACTAAAACTGCCACCTATCAATCTAGAGTGTCCTGTCTCTGTCTTCATTCTCTCCTTGACCTCTGTGTACAGGAACAGTTGGTGAACCAACACACAAAATGAATCTTAATAAAGTAGGTATTGTGGGTGAAATTTAGATTGAAAAATACCCCTAAATGATTCTCAGGTGGTGAGAGAAAGAAGGAAAAAAAAAACTTGCTTGCTGTGTCAGATTTCATATTTTATTATCAAAATATTAACTTTATTCTGTATAGAAGGATTATATATTCCTGCTCTGTTGATATCAGCCTTAACCATGCTTTGTTTTAGCTAATGAAACATGAACAGTGATGGATGCCACTTCTGGAAAGAAACTTTGAAAGATATTTCCTAACTTCACCTTTCTGTTTTTCCTTGACTGCAAGCCAGCAGTTTCCCACTGTGAAGAGTATTCAGATCCAGGCAAAGCCAAGTGATCGTACAATGTGAATTTAAACAACATTTATTGTTGAAAGCCATCAGTATTTTAGGATTGCTTTTTAATGTTGCATAATCTAGTCTGAACAGCTATAAACTCTGTGAAATATGATGTAGCAGTCATAAGAAATGCAGGCTAAGGTTGAGATGCAAGAGTAAGATAAAGAGATCTCAAAATTAGGTGACAATAGGGGTGTTTGTGATAAGGAGAAATGATAAGGGAATTAAAATTCAATAGATGAACTTAAGTTATCACTGAAGGCAATAAAGGACAGAATTTACTCTGCAGAAAAGGAAGCAGTTAGAAAATGAAATGAATAATTATAGTTTACTTTTATGAACTGCTTACTAAATACCAGGTCTGTGATAACTCTTACCAGAGATTGTTATAAAATCCTCAAATGATTTTAGGCTAGTGATACTGTTTTTATCATCATTCAACTCATGAGAAAAGAAGGCTTATCGAGATTAAAATATTTCTTAGTTTGGAGCACATTTAACTCTAGACAATCTGATTTAGATCGAGGGCCTTATCTCTTACTCTGCTCCTTAAATGGGGCATTTGGATTTTTTTTTTTTTTTTTTTGCCATCACTCAACATCAATTTTCCTTGTATAGGAATTCCAGAAATTTCCTTTGGCATATCTCTCTCTCTCTCAATTTTAATCATTTGTTTGGTATTGAATTAATCCACTCCACAATTGTTTACTCCAATATGGGCATATTTAAATTTGGCAACTGAGAGTCAGTCCATGGGTACTTGTTTTGCAGTAAGGGGCAGAAACTCTTCTACTCGCTGGGATTTATTGACAACTATCTTATATTGAGGGATGAGATCAGAACCAGTATCCAAAAAGCCAGAAACAGAAAGAAACAGAGTGAGAAAACCCAAGTCCAGGTCCCATTGCTTGAGCCTTGAACCAAATCATACCTGAAGTCCAATGGCCCTGGATGCTTTGAATTTGTGAAACTCTCAATTCCTTTTTTTGAGTGTGCTTACCTTTAATTAGGTTCAGGTTTTCTTTCACTTCCATCTTAACTACTACTTTACTAAGTACTTTTTTGTTATTAATGCATGTGTGTTATTAATACATGTTATGTAACGCATGAGTAGGGTACTCTCTGCTAGTAGGGGCCATCTCTCCCTTGGTCTTCTTCCCCACAGGCATACAACAGACTATCGACTGCAGTAAATTCTCAATAAATGACTAAAGAATCCAGAGAACAAAACTATTGTGTCTTGCCTGGTGTAATAATAATGAACACAAATCTCTTTAATTCCATTCTTTGGTCGTTTGCAAGAGTGACATTTATCTAATTTCTGATGATGATAATGGAATGATTCTTAATGTTCAGCTGAAATGGCCCAAAATATTTCAGAAGAATCTGAATCAGGGAAAGCAAAGGTGTGTGTGTGTGTGTGTGTGTGTGTGTGTGTGTGTGTTGTGGGAGAGAAAGTTTCAGTTTCTGTTCCTTTGAAATATCAAATGTGAGCATGCCTACCGCAAAGGGGAAGACTCAATGCACACGCAGTGTTCCAAGCTGTTCTGTGCAGGATTGGGCTACAGGGCCTATGCCATTCTCGTCACCAACTGCTCTCTGCACAGCCAGAACTGAACTGTCTGTACTGTACATCTGGATGAAACTGTACATCTGGACAAAATTTCAGTAAATGAAATGGGGAAATTATTTGGCACTTTGTTACCCATGTTTGTCTGAGAGGATTAAATTAAATGTTGCTGATTCACCATTAACCCACACTCTCTGCCATAAGCAAACTACAGAAGTCATAGAAATCTTTAGTAAAATCATTATCTTATATATTTGCTTTCACTGTTAAATCATTAGGCTGAATTTTTACATTTTTTCCAGACTTTTGGAAGTCCTAGAGTCATAGATGTTTAATGTTGGGAGCAACTTTGATGATGATCTAACTAAACACTTTTGTTTTGCTGAGCATGGCACAGAAAGGTTAAGTTGTTTACTCAGGGCTACTCAGTGACTAAATCAGAACTTGAACTCAGCTTCCAAAGTCTCAATCCAAAAACTTTACATTTGACTTTTTACTTACTTAGAGTTAAAGTTAGAATAGAAACAATATATTTTCCTATATAATCTCTTTCACTTGGAATCAGGTTCTTTTACAAAAGAATTATATATATATTTTATATATATGTAGATATATATATTCCTGACATTGGAAAATAATCTTTGTGAACTAACTACAAGTTACTTTTCTAACATAGCTAGTAGGTTTTTTTTCTAATATTATCTTGTTTCTTCTAGTTATTTTACTAAACATGCATTCTTCTAAAAACTAATAATTTTTATAATATATTCCATTTTTTTTTCAGATGATTTAACTTCCAAAAGCCCTAACTTTGAAAAACCTCAACACCGTCTTCTATTAACTATTTATAAGACAGTTTTTACATACTCTATAATAATTCGGTTTGTACCTTACCTTTTGAATATGAAAGATATCAATAACAGTAGTTTAATATATGCACTGAATATAATAAAAACTAATAGAAAGCTATAGGAGACACTCTTAACCGAAATGATTAACTTTTCCCGGAAAAACATTGACCTTTGACCATTTCACTCTGAATGCTTTGTAGCCAGTTTAAAATTTGCCTGAGTACTTCTACTTCCATAAATTTAGTTAGAGGCTTAACAAGTAATTTGTGTTTGTTCCTAAACCTGTGTATGCCAGCTATAGTTGCAATTATGATCATAATAAAACACTTTTACTGTTTGATTACTATTTTGAAAGTATGTGTCTGCATGTGCAATAGATAACTTTGGGATGGCCACTTAAGGAAACCTTTTACCGATAGGATAGGATTCAGTGAATGAAGAGTATATCAAAAGCTGTTTTGTGAGGTCTTAAATATTCTCTTTTTTTAAAGTTCATTTATTTATTTTGAGAGAAAGAGGGGTGCAGGGGAGGAACAGAGAGGCCCTAAGACAGAAAGAATCCTAAGTAGACTCCATGCTGTCAGCACAGAACCTGACGTGAGATGATGACCTGAGCTGAAATCAAAAGTTGGATGCAGGAGCCTGGGTGGTTCAGTTGGTTAAGCTTTCAGCTCGGGTCATGATCTCACAGCTCATCAGGCTCTGTGCTTGAAAGTGTGGAGCCTGCTTGGGATTCTCTCTCTTCCTCTCCGTCTGCCTCTTCCTTCCTCTCTCTCTCTCATAAATAAATAAACATTAAATTAAGAGAGTCATACACTTAACCGACTGAGGCACCAGTCTTAAATATTTGATTAAGATTGATAAAAGTCAATAGGAATTATTTTCATTTTCATCATGCAGCTTAAATTTATGCTATTGCAAGTTTGGTGTGCTTATTGTATTATTTCCCTAATACTGCAGGGAACTGAAGTCCTCTCAAATAAATTTAGTTCATCTCTCTAACCTCCAATATAGTTATCTTATAACTTTGGGGAGAGATAAATGTGTTTTTTGTTTTCACATAATTTTATGAAAGTTAGTTTTATAGTCGTTTAGGTTTAAAATAATTACAACTCACATTTCCTAACAAATTACAATCTCAACTTCTCATGCCTGTACTCATCTACTTATTTGAATCCCATAATAGGCAGATATACTTCATTCCAATTGTATACTTTTTTATAGAAGAAGATTCTATAAATAACTAAATCCTACACCTTGAATTATATATTCAGTTATTTTTTTATTTTCTTTTATTTTTTATTTCATATTTGATAGAAAGAAAGGGAGACACAGAGTGTGAACAGGGGAGGGGCAGAGAGATGGAGACAGAATCTGAAGCAGGCTCCAGGCTCCCAGCTGTCAGCACAGAGCCGGACGTGGGGCTTGAACCCACCAGCAGTGAGATCATGACCTGAGCTGAAGTTGGACACTTAACCGACTGAGCCACCCGGGGGCCCCTATATATACAGTTATTTAAATAACAATATAATACAGCAACTAAAATATGAATATAAATAAAGTGTTTGATTGACACCACATAATCCCTTAGCAGACTAGTTTATAAAGAAGAATATCGAGGTCAATATTTTGAAGCTTGAGACCAAGTATGTCACTTAAACTCTTATAGCCTCAGTTGTAAAAGTGAGTAAAGGTAACCGGGTAAAGAAAAAAAAATGTATGTATGTAAAATACTTAAAACAGGATTTAGTTTGGCCAAAAAACTTGATAATTGTTACTCTCTAGTTCTCCTTTCTGGTTCCTCTAGAGTATTTTTAATCTTTAACCTCTGCAATATCAATACCTTTTTATGCTCATTTGATATTTGTGTCCCAGAGATGCCACTGTTGCTCACATTATAATCAGAAGAGAAAAAAAAAAAAAAGTAGTTTCTTTGTTTTATTTGGTCTATAATTGCTCTGACTTCTTTTATGATTACTTGAAAATAAAAAGCTACATTTAGTCCAATTTGCTTTAAAACTTAATCCAATCCAATAATTTTAACAGTCCTCTAAGAAAGTAGTCCTTGGAAAATGAGATATTGACTGTTATTTCCACTTTCCCCATGCACTCGATATTCTTAAGGATGGCATTAAATTGAGCTCAGGGACAGAGCCAGTTGGGGACCTTTGTAAACACACAGAGGAAAAAGGGAGAGTCTTTGGATCCATCGATCAGTTACTGGTTTTCAGTCTGCTGCAGAGTGGGTGTTCTGTGTCTGCTGCAGTATTTGTTTGGCTTGGTCTTTTTCAGGATCTTCAGCTGGCATTTGTTGCTGACATCTGGGGATGATGAACACAAATTGAAAATTTTCTCTGCTTGATCAATGGCTCCCTACTTACTCAGCTCTTATTGTGTTGCGGACTCTGGCAGTGTTTCTATCTGGATCCTTGGTCCAGTCACTCCGTTCCACCACAGAAGGTTCTTGCTATGTGGAGACCAACATAAGCATACGAGTTAATTTGAGACTCTTTTTCCCTATGGCTTTTTTTCCCTCCATGTTCGTAACCAAAATGCTGCACCTCAAGCTGGCATGGCAGTATTTTCCAAGTGTCCCAAATGGACAACTGGACAAGAGGTCCTTGTCCTCACCTGATCAAACTAATTGATACATTCACTCCTGAAGGCCAAACCCAGAGAGAAGAAATGAAGACATCTACCTGACAGCTTCTTTGCCTAGTACTTTCCCTGTAATAATCCAGATTCAGAGTGTCTGCTAATTTACTCCTGCCAGCCTAAGACTTCCTTCTGCTGTCTGGCTCACAGAACTTGAATCTTGATTGGTTAAAATGGGAGGTAAAAAAAGTTAAAAACTAATTTCTTCCTCCTCAATGCTTGACTGGCAAACCTAATATCTTCGTGAAAATTCTTATTTGTAATATAACCTGAATATTGGTGTTTTATTTTCCTTTTATACTGCTATTCTAACGTTTTAATCACTTTGAAGCAGATGTGTCTGGGCTGACTAGGGAGAAGGTCATGTCATGAAAATGCACAGGATAACAATCTTTTAATATTTTATTTTTTCAAATATGACTTCTACTGTACACATTAAACTATTGATATATTTTCTATTTAAATTTATACTTAGGATATTGGGGTGCCTGGGTGGCTGAGTCCGTTAAGCGTTGGGCTGTTAGTTTTGGCTCAGGTCATGTTGTGGGTCTGAGCCCCTCAGTGTGGAGCCTGCTTGGGATCCTTTCTCTCTCCCTCTCTCTTGGCCCCCAGCCCTCTCTCTCTTTCTCTCTCTCTCTCAAAATAACTAAATAAATAAATAAATAAAACTTAAAAAATAAATTTATACTTAGGATATCAAATTAAAATGTCTAAGAAGTCAATGCTCAAACTAGGTTACATGATCTTGTTCACAATATTTTGTTTCTATTTATTTTTATCAATAAATACATATTCAGACACTATGAAAATAATCTTTCCTTATAGATTTTGTAACAGTGAAGAGCAAAATGATGATTTTTATATTGTTTGTGAAAATGAATGGAATTTAAATAAGATTTTATAGTATTTATGTTAAATTATTGAAATAATAATGTAATATATTTAAATGGTAATCTCATCAGTGACCAACCTTTATTTATTAATACAAACAATGTGTGAGTTCTTTCTTTCTTTCTTTCTTTCTTTCTTTCTTTCTTTCTTTCCTTTTTTCCTCTCTTAATCCATTTTAGGCTGTCTCTAATGATTCTAGCATTTGTCCCAATATGATCTTATGCAGAAAGAAGTGATCAAAAAAAGCATTCAGGATATGGTAAGCAGAATGCAGAATGAGACATAGAGTCTTGCTGAGAGAATTTTACAATCTGTTATGCATGATTGAGTATCACATTTATTCTAACTACTTTCTGCCATTATTACTTGCTATAAACTTTTTCCCAGAGTGCATATATTTAAAATTTATTTACATGTGTTTTCCTTAAACACTTAAGCCCTCTTACATTTACGTTCCTGAAGTAATGCACTGACTTAATAGAAATACTCATTTATTACAAAGAAACATGTTTAAGATCCTAAAAAATTTCATGGAATTTCTGGTGCCGTTTGAATCAAGGAGGTAAGATTCCAAAATAGGGAATCTTTTATGCAGAGGACTTTGGAGAGGCCCTAACTCTTTTCTATTTTCTTATGCATATGATATACTTCTTTGAAAATGCTCTCATATTGATCTTTGTAGGTTTTGTGCTTCTAAGTTGAATTATCTTTCTTTCCACTGTTATCAACGAAATTTGATGAAGTGAGATTAGACTAAAAATGATGACACTATTGGGGCACCTGGGTGGCTCAATCAGTTAAGCTCAGACTTTGGCTCAGGTTATGATCTCCTGGTTCCTGAGTCTGAGCCCTCTGCCCCCTGCACTGTCAGCACAGAGCCTGCTTCAGATCCTTTGTCTCCCTCTCTCTCTCTCAGGTCCTCCCCACTCATGTGCAATTTCTCTCTCTCTCTTTCTCTCTCTCTCCCTTCCTCCCTCAAAAATAAATATTAAATATGTTGATGCTATTCAGTAAGGTCCCCAGTTCTTCACATCTGGAGATAAATAAAATGTCATGTTTAAAAATGAAAAGATAAACAAAAAAACTGGCAAAAACTGTAGAAAACCTTGTAATTCTAATTTGTATTTTATTAAAGTTTAACTTTGATAACTTGAAATATTTGGTTTTATATATACACTATCTGCAACCTAGATATTTATAATGAGTGAATGCATTTTATATATTTAATAACTTAAGTATTAAAAAGTAGTGGTTATGTCTTAGCTTATCTTGGCAACTAAAAACAATATTATAATTACTTTTTTTGAATGAAGAAATGAGGTAAGAACATCAAAACAACTAAGAAAATTAATGAATCAAAATGGTAAAACAAAAATTCCAAAATTAAGTGTAATATGGGGTTCACAACTGCGGGGTAAAATCTAAGAAAATAAAACTCCTTGTATTTTGTTTTCTTTTTTGTGTCTGAGCACATGGAAATACACGATTGATCGATGACTTTTATTGTTATTATGTTCAAATTTCTAAAAACATATATTAAATATTTTCCACAGAAAAAGACCATATGTGCTCTTTAAATACTGGCTAAGAAAACTCCCTTGGATAAAATAAATATTAACACTTTGCAAAAAATGTAAGTTGTGACCATATTTTGCTCAAAATACCTCAGTATTTCAAAGGAGGAAAATTATAACTTCTAAATTTAATTTTTGTTAAAGTTAAGAGCAAGTCAATAAATGAATAGCAAATGATCACTTGTTCTCATGCCCCATGAACTTAGTTTCTATTTAATATCATATGCTTTGAAGGAGTTCTCCTTGATTGAATTTGGGGCAATTAAGACCTTACAGGAGTAAATGAAGACTACCTCGGTATTGTTTTCCACTAGAGGAATATTATGCCTCACCTCTACTCCAGAGGTCAGTATACTTCCAGCCTAAGTAGGAATTCATTGGCTTCTAGAATGATTCTGCCTTATAAGATTATATAGATAAATAGGTTAAAATTGTGTACCAATGGAAATATTCCATTACATATGAGTGTCATACACTTATTACATACATCCCTTTCACACACACACATAGAAACACTGAATTAAGGAGTAAATGGATAATACTCGGCATGCGTGGCATTCCTTTTCTGGATATTTTCTAACAATCTACTGAATTCCTACCTTGCTTTACAAAATTTGAAAGAACTAAATGCTGCTCTGATTGTTAACCTCAAAAATATATATAACTGAACTATAGGCATTACAAAATCAGTTCAAAGGATAAAGTGAAAGAGCGTAGGTGAAGATTCATTTTAACAGTTCATTTTGAAAACCAATTCTGAAAAGACATGACAACATTGTTTTGTGAAAATATAAATGATATGAGTAGCAGAAAATAGCTGGGTAAAATCTCTCAACTAGGTGGATTGTACTAACTTCAAATTGTGGCCACAAAGCTCAAACCCAAAATAACTCTCCTCAGTCTCACTTTTAGCTGATGATATTGACGAATATTTTAGTGAGAGCATAAAAAACAACCAGAAATCAACTTCCAAAAGCTCCCAACAACACATCCACCTTCCTGTTAGCTATTCTTTGCCTTTTTGCCCATTAACATCATTGAATTCTCCATGCTCCTGCTTAACAGGTTCCTCCTACTCTAACCTGCTCCACTGTATCCTTCTATCACTGTTCCACTTTCTCTCCTAACTCATCAACTTTCCCTCTAATCAATCATTCTTGTCTGCATGGCAGCATACTATTGTTTTCACAATCTTAAGAGAAACAAACTGAAAATGACTCTGCAAAAATTGGCCCATAAACTTTTGCATCATTTCTGTTCCCCTTCAGTAATATCCCTGCAAAGAGTTGTCTATGTGCGTCTTCCCTTGTCTCTTGTAAGATGTTAAACTAGTTGCTTTTGGTGGCAGGGCCACCCAAAGATGTATTTCCCTCTCCCTCCCCCGAGGTCTTCTTGAAATTTTTCTAATGTATTCAGCTAGTCTTTCTCAAGCATGTGTTAACTTTATAATGGAAAAATGACAAATTTTAAATGTCTCCCAGGTTGCTGGATTCAACAGTTGGTTCTGAGCTTTTATGTTACTTTGACTCATCGCTGGTATTTGACCAAACTGATTACTCTATTTTAATTTTTAGTATACATTTTGCTGGTGGGGCCTTATACTCTCAGATTTTCTCCACTCACTGAGGCCTCTATCTGGTCTTCTTGTCCTGCCCAGCTGCGTGAGGCTGGAGGCCCCAAGCGTGGTCTTTAGAACTCTTGTCTGTTCTTTCTTCTTGGATGATCTTATAATTTTAAAAGCCATTTATATTCTATTTATATTAATTTTTTTATTTATTTTTGAGAAAGAGAGAGAGTGTGAGCAGGGGAGGAGAAGAAGAGAGAAGGAGAGACAAAATCCAAAGCAGACTCCAGGCTCTGAGCTGTCAGCACAGAGCCTGATGCGGGGCTCGAACTCATGAACATTGAGATCATGACCTGAGCCAAAGTCGGACGCTCAACTGACTGAGCCACCCAGATGCCTCGTAACAGGTTCCATTCTTACTCTTTCTCCCAAAATAGCATTTAGAGTGATCCTCAATATGTAAGTTAGAACATATTTGATTGTATCAATCTATTTTAAGCAGATCATTCATAACTTCTGTAGCTAACATGGAGAATTAACATGCATACATCTATTGAAATACATATTCATATGGGCGCCTGGATGGCTTAAGTCGATTAAGCATCTGACCTCAGCTCAAGTCATGGGCCCGGGTCCTGGTAAATCCTCCATATTAGCTCAACTGAGAGACCTCTTCTAAGAAGCTATGAGTACTCTGAAGTCTCTGCCATGGATATAAGGTTTCTAAAGTTATGAGAAATAAATATTCATAGAAATAATAATCTGTATATTTGTCAAGACGTGTATAGAAGGCCCAAGCACAACTCTGTCCTTTCCTTTCACTAAACTAGTTTCTGAGCTTCCTTCATAGTGGAATAAAACTGATCATTCCAAAAGATTTTGAATAATTCATTCCCTTATATACATATTAATGCTTTTTCCTTCACAAATTTTGAAATATTGAATGCTATGAAAAATTAATTTCAAACATTGGTATTATAATTAAATAAGTTTTCTACTTTTAGTATTCAATATTACATATATTTATCTTAATACTCTTTCTTCCTTGACTTAATGGCCTATCTTGGCTTGCTTCACTTTCTCTACTCTGCTCCCAATTGACTTCATTTTTCTTTGTGTAACATCCATTTTTCTGCCTTCTTATACCTCTGAGGGAAGGCTTGTCAGATTCCTCTACAAAAGGAATATACTCCTGTAACACCCCAAATTGGTGTTTTGGACTATTTATCTATTAGCACATTTTTTTGTTCTTATTTGTCATGTAGCATTTGTAAAACACTTCCAGGATTCTTCAAAAAGACACATTTTCTGTGTGGTAGAAAACAAAAACTATTTAATATTTGTAAATCTCCTAAAAGCAGGACAAGTACTATAAACTATTTCATTTTTGTAATAGATGGAATCAGACTTTTTTTTTTCCAAAATAAAAGATACCAGATAAAAGATGCTGTGGGGAAAACGATCTGTAAAATTATAACACATCTAAGATTAGAAAAGGAAATACCTTTCAGTCTAGAGATATTTTTTATGTTTTTTTTTTCTTTTGACATATCTGCATGTGGATGCACTCATTATCACCTTTAGTTTTTATCTGCCTTTGAAAGGAACCTTTCAGAGGGCTCACAGAACTTTGCAAAATAAACTAAATTGTTGCTGATTCTCTACCTTTAAAGGAAAAATGCATTTTTGGAATTTGAATAAAAATGTTTGCTTAGTAAAATGACCTAACAGTTATAAAAGATAGAGGGTATTTTCAAATATGTCCCATAAAGTACAGATCTGTGGGTTCTAAGCAAAATGCTATTTTGAATATGTTAACAGTAGAGCAAGCTTCATAAATGTTCACAAAATATTAAAATATAATATCTTCCAAATATTAAATCAATACAGTGTACTAATGTATTTTTTTTAACTTTGAAATACATGTTCTTTAAGCAAAACTGTTCCATTTTGTTTTTAAACCTCAGTGTTAGAAGTATAAATTAAGGCTAAAGGTCAGAAACTCTTCTTTGTAAAAAAGGAAAGCAGATGGATTTATCAGTTTCTTTGTAAGGGTGAGAAGTCTTTTTGTTTTCTTGTTTGTTTCAAGTTTTTATTTAAATTCTGGCTAGTTAACATATAGTGTAATATTGATTTAGGAGTAGAATTTAGTGATTCATCACTTACATACAAGACCCAGTTCTCACTCCAAGTGCCCTCCTTAATGTCCATTGTCCATTAAGCCCATCCCCCCACTCAACACCCCTTTAGCAATCTTCAGTTTGTTCTCTGTATTTAAGGGTGTCTTATGGTTTTCCTCCCTCTCTCTCTCTTTTTTTTTTTCATCTCTTTTGTTTCTTAAATTCCATTTATGAGTGAAATTAGATAGTATTTGTCTGGAAAGAGGATAGATTTTAAAAGAAGAGAATGAATCTAGGAAATAAAAGACATAACTAAAACCATCATTTTTCAGCTCAAGGTTTCAGTTAGCTTTTCAGAAAATATCACTAAAGATGAGGAGAAGGGTAGAGTTGAAAGCATAGAATCATATGTACCAGTGTTTTGTTTAAAGTTCTAAGTTTCTGAGATCTCAAATCACAGATATCATAGAAATCAAACCATAGACCTCAATTTCTACTGTATCATTTTATTGGTATGAATCAACGTCATTGATTTACAAGGAAAAATTCCATGGCATTTAGCGAAGTAGTATCATTAGTGTTAGTGTTTCTGTAGTCTCCATTTATTTAGTGATTTGAGAATTAAGGTTGCAGCATTACACAAGTTAGGTATCTGATTAGCAACTTGCAAAAGAACACATGTCAGGATGCTGGATTTTTTCTTCCCTTCTTTCCATTAATTGATTCCTCTATTTTTCATTGCCCTGTAACATTAAATGATAAAAATCAAGCTGAGGGGTGAGGGAGTGAGAAAACTTGAGCTACTGTCCGTGTGTGGTGTGACTGTGCGTAGGTGGTCTACAGGGTCATTTGACCTACCAAAGGGGCCAATGAAAGGAAAACAGTGTGGGAACCATTAATCTTTAGCTTGTTTACACAACTGTAATTTTGTATTGCTTGTTTACTGCCATTCTGATGACAGAAACAGTCCTTCCTTGACTTAGCAGCAGGCTTCTGGTCATTTTCCCTGAAAAACTATTTGTGATAACAAATGATGATAATGTTTAATAAAATGGTTTCAGATTTTCTCATCTTTTAACTAATATGATCTTTGGCTGTTTTAAAGTATTTACAGGTTACTTCTACCAGGTAAGGATTATGGCCTTAATGTTTTACTTTTCCACAAATACAACTGCAGTTGAGGGAAATAATACATTTCTGTAAACTGGTAGAAAGTATTTCTGGAGAAGAGGCTTTTCATCATAACAGATTATTGGCTTAATACATATTTTAAAAACCTTTATATACATTTTATTTGTTATTAGTGTTATATAAGATCTTTGTGTATTATCTTCATACTATTTCCATTTAATAGTTATCCCCTAGGGGGATATAGCTATCCCCCCTCCTATATGTCTGTTTTAAAAAATATTGTTAGGGTAAGCCATCCTTTTGATAATGATCCTAACATCTACATAATAAGTGATTATTTCGAATGTAAGTAAATTCCAAATAAATTATGAAGTTCTCTCTTTCCACCAATCAACATCTTCTTTCATTTAAAAATTTCACTGAGTGCCTAATGTACTAAACACAGTGTTGAGGTTGGAACATAAAGCACACATGATCCTGAGACCTCTTAAATTTATCATCTACACTGGAGACTAGTTTTGAGCAAATAAATCATTCTGTAATCAGTATGGCATACTCTGTTAAGAAGATTTAAAATGTTTAAAATTCTAAGAAAGATAATTCATTCTTAGATATTTGTTGTGAAAACATTAATGTACATAATTTAAAATGAATAGCAAGTGTGAATACAGACTACTCTGTAACACAAGAAAATATGTAGTGAAAAAAGAAAAAAAAAATCTACCTGAGTGTTTTATTTACTAACCATTAAACAGCTAGTTGGATTTGATATATTTTCCTGATTTTCTTAGTTGTTCTCAAATTTTTCATCATCTCAACAACGTGAGGAATGAAATATACATTCCCAGCAGTAAAGTGGCTCATTGAGACAGTGATTTTCAAGGTATGGGACCTTTATATCAGAATCTCATTGCCGGGTTTGGAGGAAGCATATGTAATTGCTGTTTGTTTGTTTGTTTGTTTTCAATCCCACTTGTTGATTGATTTTGGCACATCCTACCAATAGGCAGAAAACTTTGTTCCTTCTCTCTTCCAGTCATTCCTTTCATTATCTAATGGCAGCTCATAATTTAAGGAAACCTTATATCCATGGCAGAGACTTCAGTTTATTCATATCTTATTAGAAGAGGTCTCTCAGTTGAGCTGACATAAAGGATTTACCAAGAATTTTATAATACTGATAACACAATGCAGGTAAATAATTTAAAATATTTAATCATATAATATTTGTTTACAAGTATTGCTGTTGCTGAGTTAAAAAATACTTTTTCACTGAAATTAGACATTTTTATGGAGAAAAATCATAAACTGTAGTGCTTATCTGGTTTTTCAAATAGCTGTATTTAAAATTACATACATATATAAAAAGGATCTTGAACCAACCTTAAATAATATTTCCTATTATTGATAAAAACTATAGGATTCAAAAGAAAAAAAATCTTCAGAATTTCCAAAAACTCTGCCAATATCTTGACAAGGAAGAATAATATTTAAGAATAGCATTTTTAAAATATAAATATTCTTAAAAATAAATAAGCTTTAAGAAATTGGTCAGTTATACCTGAAAGGCATAATTTTGTTTTTAGAAGTCAAATTTTCAGCTCATGTAGGATAAAAAAAATTATAGATCACATTAAAAGCAGTTTTAATGTCATATGTGGTATCTTACCGCCACATACTCAAGCTAATGTGTAGAAGAAAGAGCTCTACATAGAAGAGCAGAAGAAGTGAGGGCAGAAGGAATAAATGGAATCCAAAACCTCACTGCAACTTACAGAATTTCAGCACCAATAAGCACAATGTTGTTCTCATTCACATAAATGCTAGAAGCTAGACTGACCCCAAAGGATTCTCACTAAAAAAGGAGGGCTGCTTAAAGTAATAATTATTCTTTGACTTTAAAAGATCAATCTTTACTCCCAAGATACGAAATTATTACACATGCACAGAGCAGCTGGGGGAAAGTGAATGAGGATGTCATCAAAAGTGATAACAGACGGAAAGTAGGGTGTGCAGAAAGCTTCAAAGGGAAATGAACTAATGCATTGAGTATATGGGGTTAAAGCTGGCACTTCAGTATTGTAATCATGATGTGTTCACTTAATTTTGTCCTTTTATATTTCATTTCTATTCTTAGATTCCCTTAAGACTGGGGAAAATTAAACAGCTTCTCTAAAAATGAAAACTGCTAATTTAAGTATCTGGAGTCACATAACAAAATCACATATTCTTCCTATATGTCAAGTTTTTTTTTTTTAGCTTTTATTTTTCACACATTATTGTGCTGCTATATTCACTTTTTTTATGAAAAGAATAGTTTTTATAGTTTTGAAATCACAGGGTCTGTTTGATATTTACCTTGGTAAAGGACCCTTGATTAATTTATTTATTTTAACTGTAGTGATATTAAGTTTAGTCAGCCCAGACTCTTTTGTTTTCCCCACCCAGTGGCCTATAGCCCTATTTCCTCTGTATCCACCACAATAGCACTGGGCACATGGCCCAAGCTGGCCAGAGAGTACTATACTCTGGTTCACAGATAAGCGTGTGACCCATGCCCAGCCAATTAGTGTAGTGTTGTCAATTAAAAATAGGTCTGGAATTGTATAATCATTTACTCATAGGATGGGCATTCCCTATACAGTGTAACCTTTACTTTAGTTACAGTTTAATACAAATAAGCAGAAGGCTAGACCCTGAAAGGAATAAAAATTTACACTAAAATAAAAAAAAATACAATTTTCTGTTTTCCAATCATGTAAGAAGCTGGGAAGTTCCCATACTATTCTAACAAGTAAAAAGTTGAACAAACTGAAAAATACATAACTCCTCTTAGATTCATCAGGGAAATGATGTCAAAGGGCAAGCCATGGTCACCTTACCAAAGATACTTGAATGGCAAATAAGGACATGAAAGATATACATCATTTGGTGTTTGGGAAATGGAAATTAAAACAATTCAAGATATGACTACACAACTTGTAGAATGACCAAAATCCAGAACAGAAACCACACCACAAACTAGTGAAAGTATGGAACAACAGAAATTCTCATTCATTGCTGGCAAGAATGCAAAACGGTACAAACACTTTGGAAGACATTTTGGCAGTCTCTGACAAAAGTAAACATACTCTTAAAATACAGTTCAGTAATCATGCTCTTTGTTACTTACCACGACTATCTGAAAATTAAACCTGCACATGGATGTTTATTCATAATTGTCCAAACTTAAAGGCAACCAGGATGTCCTTCTGTAGGTGAATGGACAAACTGTGGTACATCCAAACAATGAAATATTATTTAGCACTAAAAAGAAATGAGGTATTAAGTCATGAAAAGACACGGAGGAAACTTCAATATGTATTACTAAGTGAAAGAAGTCAGTCTGTAGAAGGTAAGGACTGTCTTGATTCCAACTTTATGACATTCTTTGAAAGGCAAAATTATGGAGATAATACAAAGATCTGTGGTTGCCAGTGATTAAGGAGGCAGGAGGAATGAATAAGCAGAGTACAGAGGATTTCTAGGGCAGTGAAACTATGGTATGTGGATATATATTATTATACATTTGTCAAAATCCATAGAATGTACAGAACCAAGAGTGAACCTTAAGGTAAACTATGGACTTTGGGTGATATGTTTCAATAGGGGTTCATCAATTTTAACAAATATATCACTCTGGTGGAGGATGTTGATAATGGGGGAGGCTATGCATGTGTGGTGGCAGGTATATATGGATAATCTCAATACGCTCTTCTCAATTTTGCTATGAATATAAAACTGCTCTAAAAATTTATGTATATATAATGAGTTGATAGTGGGGAACCATTTGTTTCTCTTAGGAAACAGGCACATAATAATTGGTATTATTTTCTTTTAATTAATTGTACATATGCAAAGTATATAAAATGCAGAAAAAATATTTTTCAATCTGTTTTAGCAAAATATAACCAGTCAACAATATAATTAATCATGAAAACTTATTAGCTCATTCTCTTAGAAGACCTCCTGTTTCTGAGAAAAAAAACTACATTGGTTATGTCTGGGAGTTAACAAATATCATATGTGTTCAAGAGCTAGTCATTTCCACCAAATTAATTAAAGTCATTCTGCAAATCACTTTCATCACCCCAGATGATACTAGAAGTACTTCCTGCTGCTCCACAGCAACTCTTAGAATTCCACAGTTACAGTACATCTCCAGTGGTGGATACCCTAAGGTACAAGAGGCCAGAGCAGTGACTCTATAGTGAACTAAGGTGGGAGAATGACCGCTCTCCTTTGTGATGCCAAAACACTGATATTTGTGATAGAGTACGAATGTGTTTTAGAGTTCTAATATTTAAGGAGCTAAGATGGAAATATATTTAAATAATATGATCCTCTGGAATTAGTATTTCCTTTTTTTTTCCCCCAATGATAAGAGTGTATTTATTCAGTAAAACTCAACATATCTAGATTGTCTTTGTCTTAGGGTATGTTAGTCTTAACAAAACCCCTCGGCTACTCTGCCTCTATTTTACTTAGTTTGTTCATATAAGGGGTGTCTTAGTCCCGTGGGGCTGCCTTACCAAAATACCACAGATAGGGTGGCTTACAAACAACAGGAATTTATTTGTCACAGTAGTGGAGGCTGAAAATCCAAGATCAGGGTGCCAGCATGTCAGATGAGTGCCCCATTCTGGGCACTTTATGTTGTATCTTCACATAACATAAGGGATTAGGGAGCAATGTGGGTTCTATTTTAAAAGTGCACTAATCCCATTCATAAGAGCTCCAGCCTCATGACCTACTTGCCTCCCAAAAGTCTCACCTCCTAAAACTATCACATTGGGCATTAGGATTTCAGCATAGTTGAAATTCTTAAATGAATTAACATCAAATCAGGTAATTTTTGTAACTGTTTTAAGATTTAGATTACATTTCATTGCAAATGTAAAAACTTAAGTGTAGTGAAAAGTAAAATTCAAACAATAAATTAATGTATACAAAGAAACTTTTATTTTCCATGCTACTCTCACCTTTCAGTGGAAGGGGAAAAAAATCCAACCTTCAGTTATTTCTTACATGTCCTTTCAGAAATTTTCCATATTTAAACAAATACAAGAAGCTGCTTGTAGTTGGTTGAACAGCAGCCCACCAAAATCTGTCTCCACATCTAAACCCTGGAAAGTGTGAATATTCCTTTATTTGGAAAAAAGGACTTTTCAGATATAATTAAGTTAAAGATCATGAGATAAAACCATCCTAGATTATCTGGTTGAAACCTAATCCAATGAGAAGTGTCTTTATAAGAGATACACACAAAAAAGGGAGACTTGAAGATGGAGGGGGAAATTAAAGTGAGTAATGTAGCCACAAGCCAAGGGAGCTGGTAACAACCAAGAGATAAAAGAGACATTTAATTAATTTTCCTAGAGTCTTTGAGAGGAACACAGCCCTGCTGACACCTTGATTTAAAACTTCTGGCCTCCAGAACTGGGAGACAATGCATTTCCGTGGTTTTCTTTATTATTTTTTAAATGTTTACTTCTTTATTTTGAAAGAAAGAGTGCAAGTGGGATAGGGGCAGAGAGAGGGAGAGAGAGAATCCCAAGCAGGATCTGTGCTGTCAACACGGAGACCAACACACAGCTTGATCCCACAAAGTGTGAGATCATGACCGGAGCCAATATCAGGAATCTGATGCTTAACTAACTGAGCCACCCAGGTGCCCCATAAATTTCTCTGGTTTTAAGCCACAACATTTATAGTAATTTTTTTTATTACAGTCCTGATCTTTAATTAAAACAGGAACATACTAGGGGTGCCTGGGTGGCTTAGTCGGTTAAGCCGCTGACATCGGCTCAGCCTATTATCTCACAGCTTATGAGTTCCAGCCCCATATGGGGCTCTGTGCTGACAGCTCAGAGACTAGAGCCTGTTTCAGATTCTGTATCTACCGCTCTCTCTGCTCCTCCCCCAATTCATGCTCTGTCTCCTTGTCTCTCAAAAATAAATAAATATTAAAAAAAAACAAAAACAGGAATATACTGTACTCAATAATTTTCACTATTCATTTCATACTCTTTTTGTTTTTACCCTGACACACATAAATGCACCACATTCTATGAATAACTTAAAAGTATTTCATTATTTGGCTGTATCAAAATTTATTTAACCAATATTCCATTGAAGGTCATTTAGCTCGTTTCTCATTGATTGGTACCACTAACACCAACACGGTTAACATTTTTCTGCATGTGTCTGTGCACAGATGTCCCATCTGTAGAATACACTTTTCAGAGTAGAATTATTTTTGAAGACATGTGCACTTTAATATCTCCCCTTCATTCTATTAATCTTTTTTCTCTCCTTCCTTCCAAACGCAACCACTGTGCAATGCACTGGAGAAGTAAAAACAGTGTTTTATTGTACCTGGTGTCCTAGTGGAATACATGTTGAGCACTAAGGGGTTACAGGCATGCGAAGTGCACGAATGGGCACCTCCACTGCACAGAGGGATGCTCAGTTCTAACTTTAGCAAAGGCATGATGGTGACAACTCTTGATCTGAGTCTTACAAAAAGTCTTTGTTTGTTGGGGCATTCCAGGTAGAATGAACAGCCAGAAAAACCAAGGTGAGGAAAGTGTGAAAGAGCATTAAATCACTTTACCTGAAGCAAATGGTTTTTTTTTTTTGTTTTGTTTCTTTGTTTTTATTTTTGTCTTTTTGTTTTGTTTTGTTTTTAAAGGAGCCCAGCAAGGGAGAGGGTAGAGAAGCCAGTGAGTCCAGATTGTGTTGTTCTGAATAGAACCTGAAACTTTTTTTTCTACGTTAATATGGAGCCAGTGAAAGATGGAAAGGAATGGCATGTTCAGAGCTGAAACTTTGTAAAGTCATTTTGACAGCAATGCGGAAAATGGATCTGATGGAGTATGCATAGGAACCGGTAGGCTATCATATCAGCCTATCAATTTGGAGACAAATTTCTATTTTACCCGGCATATTTCAAGAAACCTCAAACTCAGTATGTTCAAAATAGATTTTCTTTCTAGTCTTATTGCCCTCTATGTCTCAATTAAGAGAATTCTAAATGTTTTGAGCAAGCAGATATAATCTAAATGAATTCTTCCACTACTCTCATGACTGGTGTAAACTTGTCATCAAATACTAGAGAATCTACCTCAGCATCGTCTTAAAATCCTAACGTCTCCTCTCCGCCCTTATTTCCACTGCCTTTATGTCAAAGCCATGCCATCTCTTATAGGGTCTGAGTCAGATGCCTCTCATCTGGTCATGCCTTTCATCACTTTTTACCACTTATACTTCTTTTTAAGTTTATTTATTTATTTTGAGAGACAGAGAGAGAGAGAGAGGTGGTGAGAGGCAGAGAGAGAGAGGGAGAGAGGAATCCCAAGCAGTCTCTGTGTTGTCAATGTGGAGCCTGATTCAGCCCGAACTCACGAACCTTGAGACCATGATCAGAGCCAAAACCAAGAGTCAGACACTTAACCGACCAAGCCACCCAGGCGCCCCTTCCCACTTATATTTCATTACCCACATTGCCAAAGCACTGCAGATCTACAAAATAATTCTGATTATGTCATTTTCCAGCTTCAAACCTCTCCTGGCATTCTGTTGTCCAACGGACTGTGTCTTGCCCTCCACAGTCTGACTGCGGTTTATCTTACCAACCTCTTCAGCACCGGTTTGAGCCATTTCTTAAATCCAGTCACAGAATCTGTCATTCCCTGAGTACACCAGGTTTTGCCATGACTTCATGTCACTCTGCCATCTGCTTCCCCTGCCTGAAAAATCCATCTCCTTCTTTAGCTGAAAGCTCCAACTTTTTCTTTAAAAGATAGAAATTGACATTTCCTCTTGGAAATTCACCTCGTGGCCAGTGGTGGAGTGACTGGTTCTATCTTCAGTATTCTGTGACAACATTTTGTTCTTACTTATGTGATGGTACTTTCTATGCCATGCTCTAATTTTTGTGTTTATGTATCTATTTCCACAGGTTTTCAAGTTTATTGTGAGAGGAGCCTAACCTATAACCTGATGCATTTTAGGTACTGAATGTATGATTCTTGGATGAGTAATTAGCCCAGAGTATACCTCTGTCACAAGAACATGACTCTTATAAGGGAGACAAACGTATTCTTCACATAGTTGAAGTTTATGAATGCCATATTTGCTGTGAATAGCTGAGGCAGTGGTAAGCAATTTGTTTTAAAGTTGAGTTTAATTGTATATAAATATTTAAAAAATTATCTTTTTTCAATTTCAATTGATTATTTTTTTTAATTTAAATTTTTATTTTTTAAAATTTACCTCTAAATTAGTTAGCATATAGTGAAACATTGATTTCAGGAGTAGATATGTGGGAGCACCCAAATATATAAATCAATTAATCACAAACATAAAGAAACTCATTGATAGTAATACCTTAATAGTAGGTGACTTCAACACCCCACTCAGCAATGGACGGATCATCTAATCAAAAAATCAACAAGGAAACAATGGCTTTGAATGACACATTGGACCAGATGGACTTAACAGATATATTCAGAACATTTCATCCTAAAGCAGCAGAATATACATTCTTCTCCAGTGCACATGGAACATTCTCCAGAATAGACCATATACTGGGACACAAATCAGCCCTAAGTAAGTACAAAAAGATCGAGATACCGTGCATATTTTCAGACCACAATGCTATGAAACTTGAAATCAATCACAAGAAAAATTTGGAAAGGTAACAAATACTTGGAGACTGAAGAACATCCTACTAAAGAATGAATGGGCTAACCAAGCAGTTAAAGAGGAAATTCAAAAGTATATGGAAGTCAATGAAAATGATAACACCACAACCCAAAACCTCTGGGATGCAGCAAAGGCGGTCATAAGAGGAAAGTATATAGCAATCCAGGGTTTCCTAAAGAAGGAAAAAATATCTCAGATACACAACCTAACCTTATGCCTTAAGAAGCTGGAAAAAGGACAGCAAATAAAACCCAAAACCAGCAGAAGACAGGAAATAATAAAGATTAGAGCAGAAATTAATGCTATCGAAACCAAAAAAACAGAACAGATCAATGAAACCAGAAGCTGGTTCTATGAAAGAATTAACAAAATTGAGAAACTACTGGCCAGTTTGATCAAGAAGAAAAAGGAAAGGACCCAGATAAATAAAATCAAGAATGAAAGAGGAGAGATCACAACCAACACAACAGAAATAAAAAAATATCAACTTTTATTGGAATTGCTTTTAATCTAAATTTGTTCTTAATGTCAACAGAGGGCCAAATACTGTGCATGTATCACATATAAGTTATTTTAGAAGATATTTGCAATTCACACACTGTTTGAATAAAATCCTGATGTGACACATTTGTGAAATTTTTAATCAATTATTAGCAAAATTAAAGTACATGGCATTTAAAGAAGTCTAATATTATGTTGCTCTATTTCTAACTTCATCTTAAGAACTCAATAGAAATTATCAAGAAAAGTGTATACACTAGAGTGATTGAGATTTCAGACTACCAGAGAAAAGTCTATATACCAAAGAAGACACACACACACAACACACACACATCCTCTTTAGCTTTGAAGTAACAGTTAAATTTGGGTGGCATTTTATGGCTTTCCACAACCTGATTAAGAAGGGTCATTATGCTTTCAATACACAATGTGGCATTCAAGTATGAATAATAACTTTTTTTCTTGTTTAAATGATGTTAGTTTACCAAACGTTTCCTGTCTTTATGCCCATTATGTTACATCCCCCTAAAGACCTCTAGTAAATTTAGACAGCACTATCCAAAAAAGATATCTTAACAACAATATAAATATAGTCCTGGCATACTCCAAAGTTCGACGTGTGTTTCAATGACCTATTGCCTTTTTGTATTGAACTCTCCTTCTAGTTTTCTGCAAACGTAAGGGGCCACTGTTTGTAATAATTTAACTTCCTATTCTTTATGTTTTTGTTTCTCTTCTACTAGAATATAAACTCTTTGATAGCCAATTGTGACTTTTTTTTCTTTTTTTCACACATTTTAGCTTACGGCCTCACTCCCTAATACAAGGTCAGTGCTGATTATACATCATTTGAGTGTATGAAAGAACAACTGTATATCCTGCCTAGAAACAAATTTGGTTAGGAGATAATAGGATAATTTTACTCACATATGCTTTCGGGGGCTTGAAAATTATGCAATTTGAGGGGTCTCATTTAAGATATATAATAAACTATAAATATGAAATTGTGGGGGCCTCTCAGTGCTGTGGAAGTGGTCCATGCAAATGAGCATCTCTAAAACCTCAGATTCATTAATTATATGAAAATTTTGCTTCTGTGTTTAATACTATGATAATGTACTGTAATAATGGAGCAGCACTGAGGTCTTCTCTGTGGCTGGATTTATAATCTGTTTTAGGTCACTGTTACCTGAACGACTCTCCTTGGGCTGGACCGACCCGGAAAGATGAGATCACAGAGGGTTCCACTGAGGAGATGTGCCCTGAGGAATTGTTTCCATTAAACACAGTGGGACTTAACTTGAAGAGTGATTTTAAAACTTTATGAGAGCTAATGTCCTTTTTAGGTAGATCTCTTTAGTTTTCTTGCATAAAATTAAAATTTAATTAATAAAAATATACTGATTGTTAAAATTAATTTGCGTCAACTTCATGTGTGAGTAAATATACAGATATATTGACAAAATAAGAGTGAGAGATACCCACATAAACGTATGCAAAGTTAGAGTGAGCCTGGGAAATTCGAAATGTACCGTATGTGTCCTATTGCTTAGTGGTATTTTTTTATTTTTTCCCTATCCTCACACAAATGTGCTTATCTTCATTTATTTTGGAGCAGAGCTGCTGATATGAACTCTAGGGCTTCAGATTACAATCTGGGAAATGTGGGTTTTCTCCAGATGGTTTCATAGGAGGTCCAGAGGGCCCATGCCCCATTCTTAATTCCTGCCTTGTTTATATCCAGTTTAATGACCGTCTGGCCTCTGTTACTGCACAAGGGTGTTACAAATCTCAGTGGTCATTGGCTCAGGTTTTAGCCACAGATACAGAGAAGAGAGGCGTGGAAAGACTGGATTTGCTGCTACTCGTGCTGTTTATATCTGAACTGTCTCATAAAGCCTGATGAGTACATAATGGTTATTTCTGTTCATGGCAGGTCTGGCCACTGGTCTGTGGAGCCCGGGGTCCTAGGCTTCCTATTTGCAGGCTCATTCAGACTTCAGTTCTCAGGGATTTACTCATCACTCAGTAAACTGGTTCCACTCAGAGATTAGCATATTGGATTAGGTTCAGATTAGGTTTGCCAATTCTTGAGAAGTGTGTTTTGACACAGCAAGCATAAACTAAATAGCAGGCTTATTGGACACTTAGGTCTAATATTTTAGTGTAAACTAAGATATTTTGCAAAATTTTTTACTTGCATGATGTCTTCTCCAAATGTGTCCTTTTTGGCTGACTCTTCTTGACAATAGTAGCATGTAAATCAGTTACTCTAAATTATTTGTGAATTGCAACATGAAACTAATTCTTTATACAATATTTATATACATATTCCAGTGTCTGAGTAATTTTTTTTCAAAATTAAACATATATTCATGTTTCTAATCTTTTACACAGAGTTCTGAAACAGTTTTCATAAGTCATTTGGCATTTAGAACTTGACTTGACCTTTTCTTTTTGGTAACATATTGTTTGTTTGTTTTGTTGTGTTTTGCTTTGTTTTGTTTGTTTGTTTCCACTGTTAATTCCAGATAGAAAAAATGCCTCATTCAAATTTCATTTAGGTGTCTTATACAGCTTGTGTGTTATGGAGACAAATGAATTATATCAGGGGTGCCTGGGTGGCTCAGTTGGTTAAGCATCTGACTTCAGCTCAGGTCGTGATCTTGCAGTGTGTGAGTTTGAGCCGTGTGTAGGGCTCTGTGCTGACAGCTCAGAGCCTGGAGCCTGCTTTGGATTCATGTCTCCCTCTCTCTCTGCCCCTCTCCCTCTTGTCCTCTTTCTCTCTCTCTCTCCCTTTCAAAAATCAAAAATAAACATTAAAAACAATTTAAAAAATGAAGTATATCAAAAGTGTGAATCTGCTCTGGAGGTTTAGCTTCTCAATGGGAAAACTTTTCTCTTCCTTGCATAAATCATTTATAAATAGATGTAGTGTGAAGCATCCTATATTTTAAATCAGAATTTAGCAAAGAAAGAACAAATTGAGTCTGGAATGTATGCAGTGTCAAAAAGGGCTTAAAAAATGGTGGGTAAACCCCCAGAAGTCTGCTTAAATGGGGTCCTGCTGACCAAATAAGGAAGGATTTGATCATCAAAATACACAGCAATAATAATGGACTTAATTCATTGAACAAAACAGCAAATGGTGAGTCAATAGAAATATAAAATGATGGGTATATTGAAAACTTGATGAAGAATGGGATATTTATCATTTCAAAATACTTCCTTATAAAGCATGTATTAATTACAGAGTTATAGCATAACTGAACAGTAGAAAAGCTTGGCTAACATTTTCTTAATCAAATGATCAAACTGAACATCGGCAGTAATGGGACAGACTGAAATTGTGTGTTACTTCATAAGAGGCAGTGAGAAAAAGCACAACATCGTTGCGTGATATTACCACCCCAAATCCATAACCGAAATCTAATTAGACGCAAATTGGAATACGTTATGCAAAATAAGTAGCTTACAATCTTCAGAATATCGAGGTCGTGAAAAGTCAAAGAAAGACCAAGGAATATAAAAAGACATGCCAATGAAATGCAGCCTATGATGATATGCTGGAAGTTTTCTGTGGAAGTCATTATTAGGGCAACTGAAGAAATTGGCATGGGATCTGAGGATTCAATGACAGTCATGCATAAATAGTATTCTGGTTTTGGCGGTGGTGTGCTCTGTGCTGTGGTTATATAGCAGATTGGCTTTGTCTGTAGGAGTTAAACACTCAAATTGTTTGATGGCGGTGGGCTATTAGGTCAGCAACTTATTTTCAAAACTAATTTTGAACTTTTCTTCTCAGTTTAGAAGAGGTTGGTAATTGTCATAAAAATTAAAAAAATTAAAAGCTAAAAAAGTGATTTTAGAATTATAAGCTCGTGAAAAGTTGCACCATATTTTGTTTAGTTCTAAACTACAATGCAAAACACAAATAATAAATAAGTAAATACGTAAATAATTAAAAGCCTAAGATTAAACTTTAAAATAATGATATGAAATCAATAGGTTTTTTTAATACCGAAGAAAGCATTTTTAGAAAGTAGACATGAATTATGAGAGGAAGATTCTGATTTCATTAGGATGCCTAAGGAATAATTAAATGTAGGAAGATGTAATTCCATGCATAACATTTTTTCCTCAGTGCGACTGTTGCTTCTGATTCTCATAAATTTTTATCTTTGCTACCATTTTTATATACTGGAATGTACTGTGTGGCACTTAAAATCCATATATTTCTCTGGGAAAAAATATTATGAAAGTCCCATAACATTTGTGTGTATTGACCTCAGTAAAAATCATGACTATAATTGGAAAATAGAAAATCCATCTGTTTCATGAGAGTGTAATAGATTTTGACTTCCAGACAGGGTAACTGAGTTATGTTTGGTATTGATATACATTAGTAACCGCTTGTTCTTTCTCCATTTTTATTAGGTAATCCTTTCAAAACAGCCTCCCCAGTGTGAGTTGTAAGCATTCTATAAAAACATGATCTACTCACTTAATTGTGGACTACCACATTTTTCTTTTGGTAAGACAATTAAAAGTATGTGACTCATTAAACATTAATATATTTCTTTATGAAATCATGTAAGTTGAGCTTTAAAATTTTGTATTGGGTCTGATTATTTGGTTTAAGAGCCTGCATTGATTAAAATATTGAAGTATTGAATCATTACTTCATCATTTTTGTTCTTAATTAACTTTTTGCTCAATTGCACCCTTCTATGGAAGGGAATATTTCATGTTTTAAGATACAGTAATTGCCTTAAATAATAATTACTTATTTATTTTATTTTATTTGTTTATTCTGAGAGAGAGAGACAGAAGGAGAGAGAAAATTCCAAGCAGGTTTTGTGCTGTCAGCACAGGGGCTCGAACTCACAAGCCATATGATCATAACTTGAGCCAAAACCAAGAGTTGGACACTTAACTGATGAAGCCAGCCAGGTGCCGCAATAATTACTAGATTATAAATGTGATATAAATTTAGCACACAGTTTTCAGAGATTATACTTTTAATCATCCATGAAGATAGAGAAGACCCTAGTACCATAACAACAGACAAATAAAATGACTAAATCAGAAAAAGATATGATGACTATCCACCAAAGGATGGTCAGATTGCAAACTAATTTTTTTTTTTCAAAATTCATCCTGCCCATGCAGAGTTAAGAGAGAGTAAGCTCTACATGGGATGTAAAACTAAGAGATATAACAACAGGGAAGTATTTCCAATAACTACAGACATTGGGAGAAGGCCCACATCAAACTGATTTCTCTCAGCAGGCTATACAGGTCACTTGCCAGTAGACTGTTGAGTATAAATGGGCTCAATTATTCTAGCCCAAACTAGTGGAAGTTTTGTTTTCTTGTTTTTTTTGTTTTTCGTTTTTTGTTTTTTGTTTTTTTCCTGTTTAACAGTGCACATGGACACTGATTTAGACAAACCCATATTAAATGTACATGTTGGCCACTAAACCACTTGAAGTAATGGGATATGTTTTCCTGTGCATTAATGATAATGTGAGCATATAATAGGGTCCTTCATTCAAAGACTCCAAAATGAAGGCAAATATTTTTTTTTTCCTTTCACTTTACAAAAGTCTAGCGATATTAGGTGATTATTTTTCCAAATATGGCATACCAAATAAAGCAGTGTCAATATACAGTAAGTCTGCTGTAGCACAGCTGATATTATTCTACCACTTCTTAATACCGTGTACTATTTCCCTTACTTATAATCATCTCCTTATTCTACATTTCCCCGTTTCTACATTGCAGAGAAGTGCAACTTTTCTTGACCCTTTAGGTTTTCTTTTCTCAAGTTTGGACTTTTTGCTCTTTCCTTGTAATGCTTAAAAAATGGTGAAGAAAATAACTTACAATGGCCTAGAAAGTAACTGTTCTTTACTTACATGACCGTCATGAACAACAGGGAACTTGACCTCTCGCCCCATCTAGAAATATGACAACCGCCTCCACTCCCAGTTCATCACTAAACCCATCATTCTGAAAACTTATAGAATAAGAAAGGAGGAAAAAGACATAAAGAAGAGTCTGAACAAGTCAGATTCCAGGTTCAGAACCACTAGATTCAGGCTTGCATGGGAAATCTTAGAATTTAGAAATGAGACTAGCCGTTTGAAAAGATGCAGGAATTTAGGTGTTCTCAATGCAGGCAGATAGTCATCTGAAGAGTGTGCTGGCAATAGTTCAAGCAAAACACACTCAGGGAGATCTAGCAAGAAATTATCATGGGTTCTTAGACACTCCGGTATTCAAGAAAGAGCATCAGTTACTAGACGAGGCAGGTAAAGTAAGAATGTGGTTACAGCACCTTATAGAGCTAAACCCAATGTAGAAAAAAATAGCAATACAGTTGTTTAGACTGGGTCACTTAAGCTCTTAAATATTTTAACACTGTCCCCGGAATAGGTTTTTCCCTGGGGTAGGATAAATTTCTGATACAGAAACAGATTCTGAAGATTAAGAATATGTATACTCAGAGAAATGGAAGAGAGCTACAAAGACAAATATGTTGGTCATTATAATGTATTATGGCAAGATGTTTCTGATCCTCTGAAAAGTGGTGGTATAGAGTTAGCTTTTATGACAATCAAATAAATCTATGGAATAAATTTTATTCTTAGGATTTATTCTTTCTATGTTCCATCTGAAGTGGGTAAATTTCTAGCTTCTATTTCAAAAATAATATTCAAAACTATTAATTTTTTTCAAAATTCTCTTAGTATTTTTGGTGGATTCCCAAATCATTCTTCTTCATATACAGACTTCTTAAAAGTACAATCCATAGTCTGATCTTTACTACCTCAACAACTTTTTATAATCTCATTTATGTACATCACTCTAGAAAACCCCCTCCCATTGATTTAACGACCACCAAAATCTAACACACACATTCTCACTTCTCATCTTATTTGATCTCTCTGTGACATTGTATCGCGGCTTCCTACTTCTTTAAATGCTCATGTTGTGGCATCAGGTTTCCAATTCTTTTCCTAGCCTTCTCCTACCCACAACTTTCTCTGTGAGCAGTCCTCCTCTGCTTCCTTTCCTAAATCCATTCTTTGAATGTTCTCATCTCCTACCATTCCATCTTGGGTCATTTTCTTATATTTTACATGGTTTTTCTCTTGATTATATAATTAACTTGGTAGCTTACTAACCCACTTGTTCACCAATGACATTTTCTTTCTTATCACTCAATTTTTTACCATTGATCTCTTTACTGAGCTTATTAATTATCAAGTTCCTAACTGCCAATTTCTATCTTTTGTAGGATATTGGACAGGAAATATAAATAAATGGGTCCCACATGGAATTCATTGTCTTCTCTGGAAATTATGTTCCTTTACTTCTTATATTTCTCATACTGGTTTACAGCATCACCATATATGTAGTTCCATGGCAATCACCTCCAGTTTCTTCCTCTTCTTGATGTTCCACATGCAATAAGTTAACATCTCACAACTGTCTCTAAATTATAAATTTATTTGTTTTTTGTTACTACTCTCCTAGTACAGATTTTCATCATTTCATAGATTTTTTTTCTGTTGTTCTTGAAACACAAATGCTGTCTCACGTCAGATGCTATTTTTCTAGAGCAGTTTAAGTTCCTCTGTCCAATAGCATAATGTGTACATCACAAGAATTGCACTCTAATGAAAGCCACTTTTATCTTAGGGCCTAAATTGAAATGACTGTAACCCTCCATCTAATATTCAAAGTCCACTTTCCTTCATTCTACTCCCATTATATTCAAGAGTATCCAGAATGAAGGGTCTCAGATGAATCCAGAACTAAGCCTGGCTTGGTCTCCCCTCTATGTCCTGGGGATGTGAGCTCTCTATGATAATGTTACTCTTCTTGGCACAGCCTCTACTGGATGCTGTCCCTCTGTGCACACACATTTGTCACAGGATGGGTTGGTAAAGAAATTCTGGTTTCAACCTGGAAGTATGTAAAAGCCTTTCTTCTCCAACTTGGTGAGCTGCTTTGATATCTTGGTGTTGAAATGGCACCACTAGAATTGAAATGGCACCATTAGAATCGTGTCCTAATTCTCACAAAATTCTGAACATCGTTTGTGGGGAATAAGCTTAGAAATTCCCTGGGCTTACATCAATGGGTTAAAAAGGCATAAAGAATTATAAAGCCATAGGATGCTCACACCCGAGTTTGGGTAAACAAGACAAGGAAACCAAGAATAGGGAGGTGCAAAGGCACTCAGAATAAAGAAGGGGTGCAGAGCCCCCAGAATAGAGAGGGAGGGGCAAAGCCCAAAAATAAGGGCACAAAGGTGCCCAATACATAGGTAAATGAAATAAACAAGATTAGATATTTAGGATGGAAGCACCCCCAATTTAGTACTATAGCAGAAAGCTGCTTTCACAGGAAGAAACAAGCAAGTTAGGTAAACAGGTAAATTGGACTATAGACCTGCTGTGATGCAGGTAAAGCAGCCCAGAGAGGAGATGATTAATGAAAGAAAAGGTGCCTTGTTAACTCTGAAGTTATTTCCCCTACCTGTCTCATCCCCTAGGCTAGCTAAGATAAACAGAGGTGGTGCCTCATGTCCACTGTAAACAACCTTCCACCCTGCTGCCCAGCATCAGCATTCTGCTTTGTATTAACCCAAACCCCTAACCCCAAATATCTTCAAGACCCCCTTTCCCTCACGTCCATAAGTTAATGTTCATAGATACATTGTCTCTTTGTGCGTGTCCATTGTCATGTTTGTAAGCCTTCTGATCCTAATAAAAATGGGGCAAGGACCCTTATTTGGGGCTCCTGTCTTTTCCCAGACATTAGCCATCTCTTGTTTTTCATCATGTGTCCCACTCTCTTGCTAGACAAGAGAGAACTCTAGACTCAGAGTCTATGACAATCGTTCCTTTTGTTCTCATTAATAAATGATCAAACAACACAAAAATACACTTTCATACATACTCCACTAAAACAAGTGTGGGTTTATTATTATTATTTTTAATTACTTTCCTGTTTTTGTCTTATTTTTGTTTTGTTTTAACTTCCTCCTGTTTAACAGGATAGCAGGCCTTTCTGAATATGTTTTAAGGGTAATATGTTTCTAGGATAATAGGTTGTTTTAAGTCTTAAGTACTCTGATGAGATTAAGTGAAGTGTTTCTAAAAGAAATACCAAGAGAAGAAGATGTATGGGTTTGGAGAATGTTATTTGGAGAAACTCAGTAGCTGTGAGGGTAGAGAGTAGGGCTTTCCTCTAGACAGGAGGGGTAAAAGTCTACCCAAACTGTAGAAAAACAACAAAGAGTATGAAGAGGGCATAATAAAAACTGATGGGATTAAACCCCTTCTTTCTACCAAAATTGAATGCTCACACAGCAGAATTGAAACTAAAGATGGCTGATTGTCTTATCAAGTGTCAGAGAAAATTCTACTGATTCTGTGTTTTTTGTTTTGTTTGGTTTGGTTTTTGTTTGTTTGTTTTTGTTTGCTTGTTTTTGTTTTTTTTTTTAAATCTCTGTTTTGCCCTGAGAGGTGTTGAGTGCATATCTTAGCATAGCATAGTGGTCAAGACCATGGGCTCCAGAGACTAACTGGTTGGAGTCACAACCAGTAACTACAATACTTTCTAGCGCTGGAGCTTGAAAAATTATGTAACCTGTCGCTGTCTCATTTATTGATCTGTTAAAAAAAAAAAAAAGGATAATAATATTACCTTTTTCATATAGCTACTGTGATAATTAAATGAAATCATTCATGTAAAAGACTCAGCAGAGTACATGGCACAGAGTGTGTGCTCAATACAGCAGTGTTATTATCCTCCACCCCAGGCGAGCAAGTTGAATAATTTACCCTGTGAACAGTCTCAGCTTTCTTTTATTTATTTATTTATTTATTTATTTATTTATTTTTATTTTTTTATTTTTTATTTTTTAATATATGAAATTTACTGTCAAATTGGTTTCCATACAACACCCAGTGCTCATCCCAAAAGGTGCCCTCCTCAATACCCATCACCCACCCTGCCCTCCCTCCCACCCCCCATCAACCCTCAATTTGTTCTCAGTTTTTAACAGTCTCTTATGCTTTGGCTCTCTCCCACTCTAACCTCTTTTTTTTTTTTTTTTTTTTTTTCCTTCCCCTCCCCCATGGGTTTCTGTTATGTTTCTCAGGATCCACATAAGAGTGAAACCATATGGTATCTGTCTTTCTCTGTATGGCTTATTTCACTTAGCATCACACTCTCCAGTTCCATCCACGTTGCTACAAAAGGCCATATTTCATTTTTTCTCATTGCCACGTAGTATTCCATTGTGTATATAAACCACAATTTCTTTATCCATTCATCAGTTGATGGACATTTAGGCTCTTTCCATAATTTGGCTATTGTTGAGAGTGCTGCTATAAACATTGGGGTACAGGTGCCCCTATGCATCAGTACTCCTGTATCCCTTGGATAAATTCCTAGCAGTGCTATTGCTGGGTCATAGGGTAGGTCTATTTTAATTTTCTGAGGAACCTCCACACTGCTTTCCAGAGCGGCTGCACCAATTTGCATTCCCACCAACAGTGCAAGAGGGTTCCTGTTTCTCCACATCCTCTCCAGCATCTATAGTCTCCTGATTTCTTCATTTTGGCCACTCTGACTGGCGTGAGGTGATATCTGAGTGTGGTTTTGATTTGTATTTCCCTGATAAGGAGCGACGTTGAACATCTTTTCATGTGCCTGTTGGCCATCCGGATGTCTTCTTTAGAGAAGTGTCTATTCATGTTTTCTGCCCATTTCTTCACTGGGTTATTTGTTTTTCGGGTGTGGAGTTTGATGAGCTCTTTATAGATTTTGGATACTAGCCCTTTGTCCGATGTGTCATTTGCAAATATCTTTTCCCATTCCGTTGGTTGCCTTTTAGTTTTGTTGGTTGTTTCCTTTGCTGTGCAGAAGCTTTTTATCTTCACAAGGTCCCAGTAATTCACTTTTGCTTTTAATTCCCTTGCCTTTGGGGATGTGCCGAGTAAGAGATTGCTACGGCTGAGGTCAGAGAGGTCTTTTCCTGTTTTCTCCTCTAAGGTTTTGATGGTTTCCTGTCTCACATTCAGGTCCTTTATCCATTTTGAGTTTATTTTTGTGAATGGTGTGAGAAAGTGGTCTAGTTTCAACCTTCTGCATGTTGCTGTCCAGTTCTCCCAGCACCATTTGTTAAAGAGACTGTCTTTTTTCCATTGGATGTTCTTTCCTGCTTTGTCAAAGATGAGTTGGCCATACGTTTGTGGGTCTAGTTCTGGGGTTTCTATTCTATTCCATTGGTCTATGTGTCTGTTTTTATGCCAATACCATGCTGACTTGATGATGACAGCTTTGTAGTAGAGGCTAAAGTCTGGGATTGTGATGCCTCCTGCTTTGGTCTTCTTCTTCAAAATTACTTTGGCTATTCGGGGCCTTTTGTGGTTCCATATGAATTTTAGGATTGCTTGTTCTAGTTTCGAGAAGAATGCTGGTGCAATTTTGATTGGGATTGCATTGAATGTGTAGATAGCTTTGGGTAGTATTGACATTTTGACAATATTTATTCTTCCAATCCATGAGCAGGGAATGTCTTTCCATTTCTTTATATCTTCTTCAATTACCTGCATAAGCTTTCTATAGTTTTCAGCATACAGATCTTTTACGTCTTTGGTTAGATTTATTCCTAGGTATTTTATGCTTCTTGGTGCAATTGTGAATGGGATCAGTTTCTTCATTTGTCTTTCTGTTGCTTCATTGTTAGTGTATAAGAATGCAACTGATTTCTGCACATTGATTTTGTATCCTGCAACTTTGCTGAATTCATGTATCAGTTCTAGCAGACTTTTGGTGGAGTCTATCGGATTTTCCATGTATAATATCATGTCATCTGCAAAAAGCGAAAGCTTGACTTCGTCTTTGCCAATTTTGATGCCTTTGATTTCCTTTTGTTGTCTGATTGCTGATGCTAGAACTTCCAGCACTATATTAAACAACAGCGGTGACAGTGGGCATCCCTGTCGTGTTCCTGATCTCAGGGAAAAAGCTCTCAGTTTTTCCCCGTTGAGGATGATGTTAGCTGTGGGCTTTTCATAAATGGCCTTTATGATCTTTAAGTATGTTCCTTCTATCCCGACTTTCTCAAGGGTTTTTATTAAGAAAGGGTGCTGGATTTTGTCAAAGGCCTTTTCTGCATCGATTGACAGGATCATATGGTTCTTCTCTTTTTTTTTGTTAATGTGATGTATCACGTTGATCGATTTGCGAATGTTGAACCAGCCCTGCATCCCAGGAATGAATCCCACTTGATCATGGTGAATAATTCTTTTTATATGCTGTTGAATTCGATTTGCTAGTATCTTATTAAGAATTTTTGCATCCATATTCATCAGGGATATTGGCCTGTAGTTCTCTTTTTTTACTGGGTCTCTGTCCGGTTTAGGAATCAAAGTAATACTGGCTTCATAGAATGAGTCTGGAAGTTTTCCTTCCCTTTCTATTTCTTGGAATAGCTTGAGAAGGATAGGTATTATCTCTGCTTTAAATGTCTGGTAGAACTCCCCTGGGAAGCCATCTGGTCCTGGACTCTTATTTGTTGGGAGATTTTTGATAACCGATTCAATTTCTTCGCTGGTTATGGGTCTGTTCAAGCTTTCTATTTCCTCCTGATTGAGTTTTGGAAGAGTGTGGGTGTTTAGAAATTTGTCCATTTCTTCCAGGTTGTCCAATTTGCTGGCATATAATTTTTCATAGTATTCCCTGATAATTGTTTGTATCTCTGAGGGATTGGTTGTAATCATTCCATTTTCATTCATGATTTTATCTATTTGGGTCATCTCCCTTTTCTTTTTGAGAAGCCTGGCTAGAGGTTTGTCAATTTTGTTTATTTTTTCAAAAAACCAACTCTTGGTTTCGTTGATCTGCTCTACAGTTTTTTTAGATTCTATATTGTTTATTTCTGCTCTGATCTTTATTATTTCTCTTCTTCTGCTGGGTTTAGGCTGCCTTTGCTGTTCTGCTTCTATTTCCTTTAGGTGTGCTGTTAGATTTTGTATTTGGGATTTTTCTTGTTTCTTGAGATAGGCCTGGATTGCAATGTATTTTCCTCCCAGGACTGCCTTCGCTGCATCCCAAAGCGTTTGGATTGTTGTATTTTCATTTTCGTTTGTTTCCATGTATATTTTAATTTCTTCTCTAATTGCCTGGTTGACCCACTCATTCGTTAGTAGGGTGTTCTTTACCCTCCATGCTTTTGGAGGTTTTCCAGACTTTTTCCTGTGGTTGATTTCAAGCTTCATAGCATTGTGGTCTGAAAGTATGCATGGTATAATTTCAATTCTTGTAAACTTATGAAGGGCTGTTTTGTGACCCAGTATATGATCTATCTTGGAGAATGTTCCATGTGCACTCGAGAAGAAAGTATATTCTGTTGCTTTGGGATGCAGAGTTCTAAATATATCTGTCAAGTCCATCTGATCCAATGTATCATTCAGGGCCCTTGTTTCTTTATTGACCGTGTGTCTAGATGATCTATCCATTTCTGTAAGTGGGGTGTTAAAGTCCCCTGCAATGACCACATTCTTATCAATAAGGTTGCTTATGTTTATGAGTAATTGTTTTATATATCTGGGGGCTCGGGTATTTGGCGCATAGACATTTATAATAGTTAGCTCTTCCTGGTGGATAGACCCTGTGATTATTATATAATGCCCTTCTTCATCTCTTGTTACAGCCTTTAATTTAAAGTCTAGTTTGTCTGATATAAGTATGGCTACTCCAGCTTTCTTTTGGCTTCCAGGAGCATGATAAATAGTTCTCCATCCCCTCAGTCTCAATCTAAAGGTGTCCTCAGATCTAAAATGAGTCTCTTGTAGACAGCAAATAGATGGGTCTTGTTTTTTTATCCATTCTGATACCCTATGTCTTTTAGTTGGCGCATTTAATCCATTTACATTCAGTGTTATTATAGAAAGATATGGGTTTAGAGTCATTGTGATGTCTGTATGTTTTATGCTTGTAGTGATGTCTCTGGTACTTTGTCTCACAGGATCCCCCTTAGGATCTCTTGTAGGGCTGGTTTCGTGGTGACAAATTCCTTCAGTTTTTGTTTGTTTGGGAAGACCTTGATCTCTCCTTCTATTCTAAATGACAGACTTGCTGGATAAAGGATTCTCGGCTGCATATTTTTTCTGTTTAGCACACTGTAGATATCGTGCCAAGCCTTTCTGGCCTGCCAAGTTTCAAAGGAGAGATCAGTCACGAGTCTTATAGGTCTCCCTTTATAAGTGAGGGCACGTTTATCCCTTGCTGCTTTCAGAATTTTCTCTTTATCCTTGTATTTTGCCAGTTTCACTATGATATGTCGTGCAGAAGATCGATTCAAGTTACGTCTGAAGGGAGTTCTCTGTGCCTCTTGGATTTCAATGCCTTTTTCCTTCCCCAGTTCAGGGAAGTTCTCAGCTATAATTTGTTCAAGTACCCCTTCAGCACCTTTCCCTCTCTCTTCCTCCTCTGGGATACCAATTATGCGTATATTATTTTTTTTTAGTGTATCACTTAGTTCTCTAATTTTCCCCTCATACTCCTGGATTTTTTTATCTCTCTTTCTTTCAGCTTCCTCTTTCTCCATAACTTTATCTTCTAGTTCACCTATTCTCTCCTCTGCCTCTTCGAGCCGAGCCATCGTGGATTCCATTTTGTTTTGCATTTCGTTTAAAGCGTTTTTCAACTCCTCGTGACTGTTCCTTAGTCCCTCGATCTTTGTGGCAAGAGATTCTCTGCTGTCCTGTATACTGTTTTCAAGCCCAGCGATTAATTTTATGACTATTATTCTAAATTCACTTTCTGTTATATTATTTAAATCCTTTTTGATCAGTTCATTAGCTGTTGTTATTTCCTGGAGATTCTTCTGAGGGGAATTCTTCCGTTTGGTCATTTTGGAGAGTCCCTTGCGTGGTGAGGACCTGCAGTGCACTTCCCCTGTGCTGTGGTGTATAACTGGAGTTAGTGGGCGGGGCCGCAGTCCGACCCGATGTCTGCCCCCAGCCCACTGCTGGGGCCACAGTCAGACTGGTGTGTGCCTTCTCTTCCCCTCTCCTAGGGGCGGGATTCACTGTGGGGTGGCGTGTCCCGTCTGGGCTACTTGCACACTGCCAGGCTTGTGTTGCTGGGGATCTGGCGTATTAGCTGGGGTGGGTAGGCAAGGTGCACGGGGGCTGGAGGGGCAGGCTTAGCTCGCTTCTCCTTAGGTGATCCACTCCAGGAGGAGCCCTGTGGCAGTGGGAGGGAGTCAGATCCGCTGCCGGAGGTTTGGCTCCGCAGAAGCACAGAGTTGGGTGTTTGCGCGGAGCGAGCAAGTTCCCTGGCAGGAACTGGTTCCCTTTGGGATTTTGGCTGGGGGATGGGCGGGGGAGATGGCGCTGGCGCCTTTGTTCCCCGCCAAGCTGAGCTCTGCTGTCCGGGGGCTCAGCAGCTCTCCCTCCCTTTGTCCTCCAGCCTTCCCGCTTTCCGAGCAGAGCTGTTAACTTATGACCTCCCAGACGCTAAGTCGCGCTTGCTGTCGGAACACAGTCCTCCGGCCCCTCCGCTTTTGCCAGCCAGACTCGGGGGCTCTGCTTGGCCGGCGAGCCGCCCCTCCGCCCCGGCTCCCTCCCGCCGGTCCGTGGAGCGCGCACCGCCTCGCCGCCCTTCCTACCCTCTTCCGTGGGCCTCTAGTCTGCGCTTGACTCCGGAGACTCCCTTCTGCTAATCCTCTGGCGGTTTTCTGGGTTCTTTAGGCAGGTGTAGGTGGAATCTAAGTGATCGGCAGGACGCGTTGTGAGCCCCGCGTCCTCCTACGCCGCCATCTTCCGGAACCTCCCAGTCTCAGCTTTCAAAGTAGGTGATGCTGTAAATGTAGGATACACTTTCCTAAATAATCCATTGAGTTCAGGAATATAAATTCCATCTTCAATTTAGGGGTTGGGTGTGGGAGCAAATATCATTTTTGTTTTAAGGAAGCATGGATTTTCCTGGGAGATGAGTTGTCAAAATAGTATTTTGAGATTTTAATTCATTCACCTCACAGGTTTCTCCCTATCACTTTTCCCCATTCAAATAGATCGCTGATATGCTAACTACTTCCTTGCCCAAGGGATAGTATATGGTGGGTGGTAAACTGCCAAAGTAAATGGTCTAAGCAGTAAATCACTATAGATGATCTTGAGAGAAAACACAAAAGAAGATTATTTAAACCTTTGCTATGGAAATTGGTTTATGAGTGGAGCTTCCCAACTACATAAGAAAGTGAGTTTCTCCAAAATAGAAAAATCTCAGGAGCCAAAAAAGGCCAAGCTGGGTTCCAATAACTTCACTAAGGAGGTAGCAAGACTCTAGAGAGAAATGGTTTCATGTTACAACTAGAAAAAATGTGTTTGTGTCATAGAATGTGACAATCAACTCATCAATGAGAGAGTAAGACCCTAGAAACAAATAGTTTTATGATATAGTTTGGACCACAGTGTATGAATTTCAGGCCTCTGGGGTGACCTGGAAGCATCAGGCAGTCACCAACCTGAAGAAGTTTGGTGGACAAGGGTAGCAGGCATCTCTAAAATCTTGTGTAAACAGATGATCAAAGACTAGAGACACCTTCCTATCTGCACCTCCTTCCTCCTACCCAAGATGTGATCCCAGAAATTAACAGTGAAGAGAACCCCAGAAATAAAGCATAGTGTTGTGGGAAGGGAGCTCATCAAAAAGACTAAAGGTTAGCTTTCTGATATCCCAGAGCTAAGAGTCTAAAGTAAATTAGAGTAACACAAGTAAAAGAAAAATTTGAGCTGAGATTCATACTTGAAAAGCAACAATTGAACCTTAATCCCTACTTTAAAAAAGTATCTCATAGACTCTTTCCCTTCCTTCCTTCCAGACCATCCCTTATATTGTCTAGTAAAATGCTCCTTTGATCTACATAGTCTCAAACAAATACATTTCAGCTTGTAGTTTTTCTTCTCATTTGCCAAACTAATACCCTGCTTAATTGATTTTAGCACAAGGAAACAATTTTCTCTAACAGTGTAGACAAGTTTCCTCTTTCAACAAATAAAACCAAACCAAAATCTCCTTATTGCTTTGAAAAGAAATATTTTGACTTCTCCTTTTCTCACTAAATTTTCAGATATGGGTCAAGATTCTTGAACACTCAACCTCCAAAAGTAGATTTTCTTATGTATGAGGCTTAGGAATGGAAGCCTGATCCTAAAATGATGGTGACAGAATGCCTTCTGGCCTCTTTCATAATTCTGTTCCTGGTCCTTGATCTCTGTTATATTAGCAGTCTTTCCCAAGTATTCACAAGAATGCTCCATCCAACTTTTCTTTACCAAAGTCACCTTTGTAAGATTCCTCTTCACATGCCAGCCATGCTAAACACAAACATGTCTTCAGAAGTCCTATTTCCTTTCCCTACATCTTTCTGTTTCTGTGCCTCCTTGCTGCCTTCCCCCTTTCCCACACCCACCACTAATGTAGCATCTCTCCTTTCTCTTTAAGAACTTCCCAAGACTTTCTTCACTTCCGCAGACAAAATGTGTCGCCTTGTCTTCTGGACTTGCATAAAACTTTCCAATGTCTGCATTATAGCACTTACAACAGTGACTATAATTATTTATGTGTCTGTCTATCTCAATAAATCATGCACTTCTTAAAGAAAAGTGCATGGCTTATTTTTCTTTAAATCTTCAAAGCTTTCATGGTGCTTGACGTAAGATAGGTGCTTAATGTTGATGAATGAATGACTGCATGAACTGGTGCAAACTTTATAATCCACTGCCCAGTTGTTATTCTGAAGCAATTTTATTAGCTCAGGTCTTTGTGTATTTTAAAGTTCCATAAGAAAAGTCACAGATATATTCATCATGCTATATGAAAGGAAAGGATCTACATTTTTTCAGTGAAACACCTTTCATAAAAGGCACTATAAATTTTATCCCCCCAAATTTTTAAATATAGTCTTGTCCACCTTTTGACTAACATGCAATATAAAAATATGGCATTAATAATTATATAGGTGATTATAAGGTAAGACTATCCCCAAGTCATATTGAAACATTTGTCTGTTGGTCTTTTAGGTAATCTGACATTTTTAATGTGAAAAAAAAAAAAAAGTATTAGAGGAGGTCTGCCATCCCTGGAAAACTGCCTGAAGGGCCGGCTCCATTCATATTATTGAGAATTTGGTAGTTCTGAGCTGACAAATTATAGCATTAAGCGGTTTTCCCTCTAAACTCTTCTTGAAGTTGTAGTTTATAATTACTCCTCATTCCCTGGAAAATGTCAACTATAATAGGAAAGAGATGAGAAAAGAATATTCTATGTCCTTCCCTGCCCCCACCTTTTTTCTTTTAGTTGACTGATGTAAATTGGTTCAACTCAAATGACTAGCAGAGGCTTTGCTTGTATAATTTCGATTGCATTTAAATTATCAACTTTAATGTACTGGGAAAAGAAAAAAGCCCACATATGTGAAAGAGAAAAAAGAATGAAAAAAGTGAAGCGTAATTCCTCTCCCTAAAAACTGGAGAGATATATTAAAAGTGAAAAGAGCATGTTAAGACAATGGAAAAAGAGAAAAATTTTCCTCTCACAAGGCAGTGGACAGATGCTCTAAACAGTCAGATTTGACTTTTTCATATTCTAGGGAAGAACTTTTATACAGCCTGAATTTCCTAGCTCTAATGAGGGATGATTTAGGAGGTGAAGCCAACTCCAGTCATCTCCCAACTTCACACTCTGAGAGCTGCCAATGTCTATGCTTAATGAGGTGGATTTGGAGCCATGCCTGTAATTAACTTGACCCTGTGAAACCCTGTTTCTCAAACATTTTAAACCCATGACCCTCTAAAGCTTTCTTGTTCTGTATATTACACCAGCCAGTAAAACTCTGTCATTTTACTTCAAATTATGTGTGTATATATATATATATTATACATACATACAAATATATGTATATATATAATATTATGTATATATATACATAATATATACATGCATAATATGTACATATATGCATAATATATACATAATATATAAATATATTATACATACATATACTAATTGTATGTATACAAATTATATATATATATATATATATATATATATATATATATGGATACTTTTTCAATATATTTGGCCTATTGGTGATTTTGACATATATCTTCAGTGAATTTTCACCATGTACTATTCTCCCCTTACTGTAAAGTGTTGTTAAAATACGAGAGCTGTACAATTTTGTAGCATAGAGTAGCATAGACCAACTATGTGGTATGGCATATGTTATTCTATGTTCTTCTTGATTTGCATCATGAGTGTTCTTGGAGCATTTCAGTCACATCGAATATCCGAAGGTCAGAGGGAAGGCTTTAAATTTATCTTTATATTTAATTTACATTAATTATATATACTTTCTAAGTATATTCCATTGAAATTTTAATAAGAAAATTTATTTATTATTTATTATTTGTTTATTTATTTTTGTAGACTTAGCTGTAGAGGGAAATAGTGCCTCTATCTACTGTGGAACACAATTATAATTTTAATTTTGTAATTCAGTGGATTTAGAGGAATGCTTACTTTTTTTTTTTCATCCAGAATGTGGTATTATCAAAAGTAGGACTGATTGTGGTATAAGCTAGTTTCTCTATTATTATTAGAAAAGTATATGAAATTCAAGATAAGAAAATTTAATCTGTATACTTAGGAAATAGCAGAGAACAAGGTTCTTTTGCACCATACTTTAGGTTTTGGCTTACATACTATTAGAATATTCATTGGGACATATAACACTTTTGTTTAGAAATATAACCAATTTAAATGAGACACACCCAATGAGGGATCTGGTTACAAATTTTAAAATTGAATTAGATTTACTGAATGCTTCACAAACTTCTGTACATGATTGGGCCAATTTTAACAAGACCTGTGCTGCTTGAGTACTTGAAGTAGAAGCCAAATAACTTCATGGATTCAAATGGATTCAGCTGGAAAAGAGACACAGCCTGGCATGTTTACAAATGTTTAGTTTTGCAACTGAGAGTAAGATCTATTAATTGAGGTAATTCCTAAGAGAAACAGAAAAAAACAAAAGGAGAAATTATTTAAAATATCAACTTATTTCAAATTTTAAACATTTATAAGAAACAATTGTAAATGTTGTTTCTATGTTAGCATTAAATAAGATCATCTGATCTAACTCTGTAGATATTTGAAGGCACACGTTCTGAAAGTATACATTTGCTACCATCTGATATATGATAGATTCAGGCAATGCCTAGGTGTATGATCACACTTTGGATAATACCAAAACACTGTATCATTTCAACTTGTATTGAGTGCTTGGCCTGACACATGTCAGGAACCAGGAAGTATGTTTGACCTTTCTCGGAACAAGATTTCAAAGTGTGTAAAAATTATTTGGGGAATTATTAAAATATAGATTTCTTTACTCCACCCTCAAAATTCTGATTCAATGCTTCTGGAGTAAGACAGAGAAGTTTGCATTGTAACTACTGACCCAAGACTTTCTGATGGAGGTGATCTTTTGAATTCATTTTCAGAAGCTTAGTCTTTAGAGGAATTCTAGGCATCTTATACTATGTGAGAACCACATCTAGTACACCATGCATGGTACTAATGGATGGTTATTTTGTAAAAAATCAAATGTCTACCAAAAAGCACAGCTTTATCACAGCCTTGTGCTAGGGTTAACAATATTATGTAGTAGAAGTATATCTGTCTCAATGTTTTTAATTTTTTTTTTTCAAACCACTCACCCTACTCTTTCATACACCTATCCCTAAGTGTCTAATTCTCTTTGCTATCAATTCAGCTCCTTAGTGGTAACAGGTCAAGCATTTAACAACTAATCCAGCCAGGGCAACTGCCAATCATATAGACTCTAGAACCAGGCAAAATGTACGAAATCTAGTAAAATTTAGACAGGAACATAAAGTTTGCTTGGTGTCTGCCAGCCAGAGATAGTCCTTTGGTATCTCAACTACACTAGTCCACCTAAGCTTGTGAATTTTGTTGGTTGTTATTCTTTAGTTTCACATGAATCAATATTTTTGTTTTTTGTCAAAATGAATTTCACTCATGAATTGCACTCTTCCAATAACATGGGATAGATATATTCTTATAATATACAAATAGCAATAAACAAACAAAATGAACCTAATGTAAGAAGATGGTCTACTTCTAAACATTTCTGGTACTGTGGTCTGTTAATTGTAAGATATGTTAGGATAAATGATATTGTTAGGTTTTTCTCTAGGAATTTTCATTTACTGACAATAATTTTATTATGCTTCTTTTATACCAGAAACCGTTATAGAGACTCAAATGTAATTATCAACAATTTTGTATAAAAAATTTTGTATAAACATAATTTTGTATAAACAAAATCAGTCTTTTGTTAAAAATTTTTAATGTTTATTTCTGAGAGAGAGAGAGAGAGAGAGCAGGGGAGGGGCAGAGAGAGAGGAAGACACATAAATTGAAGCAGTCTCCAGGCTCTGAGCTGTTAGCCCAGAGCCTGATGTGGGGCTTGAACCCACGAACCGTGAGATCATGACCTGAGCCAAACTCAGACACTTGACCAACTGAGACACCCAGGCACCCCAAAAACAGTTTTTACCTAGTTTATGTGGGCATTATTTTAGCAGGTATTAGTTTGGGGGGCAGGGGAAGGAATGAAAGTCAGTGTTACACAGCTATCACAGAGACAAAGGAAGTCAGGAAAATATTTTAAATATGAGCATCCTTAGAGTATAAAGTATGCCTAGGTCTCCTCATATTCCCCATCTATATCTATCATATTAACTATCCAATATTACAGGATGGTGAGCTGTGGGTTTGGCTTCCAGCTTTCCCCAGCAAAGCTGAGAGTGGCAGAAAGGATTATTCAAGACTCTGCAAGTCAAGAGAGGTGAGAGGAAGGTTAAGGGAAGTCTCCCCGAGCTGCTCTCAAGCTCCCATATTTATTAAGCATATATTTATGGAAATAATGCTCAGTACATCAGAGGGCTATGTGCCAGTAAGAGTGTATTGAAAGCGTGCAGAGAAACAAGTTAAGGCATTCCCAAGACTACAATAGAGCAGATGTAGAAAGCAGGGTGGAAAACAAGATAAGATATTCCATACATAACAAGGTCTAGGGAATTCATGAGCACAGGCAGGACTCAACCGCTAGATATATATTAACTAGATAAGCAAAACACAGCCCACTGTTTTCAGCAAGTCCAGAAAGCAGTGTTCTGCTTTGGAATGTGTCCCCTATAATCTCCCAACTCAGGACACAGCTATTTGATTTCCCACAGTGAGTGTTAAAGACATTTACTTCCTTCCACAGCACAATGTGCCAACCCTCTTTCTTCCCAAAACATGCAGTATAAAATCCTGATATACTTCCAGAGGGTAAAAAATATAGTCATGCAAAATATAATAGCTTGGGAAACTAGATATTTATCTGTGAAACATGAGTCAGTCTTTTTTGCTCTTTCTCATGGTAAATATCTTCCATATTTTCTCAGGATAAAGATGAAAACAATGAAGGATATAACCTCTTTTCATCCTCCACGAAGAAATCTCTTATATCAGAAAGTGCTTCCAACATGCAGGCATCATATGCACACAATAGTGGATGAATTTAAGGGCCATAATGAAGAGGACTGTGGGAATATCCTGCCCTCCATGGAATAAGGAGGAGGAAATTTCATCATCAGGAAAGTATGGTGAGAATTAACTATATATGAAAATTATCTCTACACCTCTTCTATCATCAGTCATGTTTTTATTTACATCAGATTTTGTCAGTGAAAAGAATTCACTTCCTTTATAGGAGATTTTCATTAATAATCATTAAAGGGAGGAGAAAAAATTAAGGCCCAGATGGATGACAGTCAGGTAGAAGTATTAAACACTTTTATAAAATAGTTCACAAATCCTAAATAAATTGTAAAAGAATAAGAGAGACATGGCTTTCTTAAGCTTCAGAAGTCAGTTGGCATAGTAGCTATTATTTTTTTAAAAATGTCTTCTTTCATAATTCCAAACCAGCATATCTCACCTTCTCGTATCTGCTGCTAAACCAGCCTATGATCTAATGAGGTTTTAAGTCATCTATGGGTTGAAACATCAGTAATAATTTTCTAGGTAAGGGCATTTCTCTAACCAAGAAGAATAACTGCCTTGCTGCAGTAATAATAGGTATGTTAACTTGCTTGGTACCAACTAATGAGGTACCATTTCTTCCTGATCTTGGGTTGTCTGACTCACTCACTAACAAGCTTTCTTAGCAGTCTTAGAGATTTTAATACTAGATAAATGATATTGGTACTGTCTAATTAGGCTTAAGAGACCTAGAGATCATGTGTTGCATTAATTTATCAATCCTGGGAGGCATATTGTTTCAATTTTCTTTTAAGGTTTCTTTCATTTCAAAGGCATATAACTGTGCAAGATTTATATTTATATTAAATGTTATTTTTCTTAAATGTATGTGAAAAGGACTATCTTCATCTTAATTTTAAGGATTATGCTCTGTGTAAATTTATATTATTATTATCTTGAATTCTGGAGCCAGACTGACTGGATTGGAATCCCCATATATTGCTTTTCATCTGTGTAATCATGGGAGAAATTACTTCAACTCTTTTGCCTCAGTGTCCTCTTTTGTGAAAATGGGAATAATAGGAATTTGACACAGTAGGTAGTTAAAATATTTTGAGGGTTAATTAATCAAAATAACTGATGCTTTTAGAAGAGGGGCGGGCATGTGATTACTTTTTCATAGAGTGATAATATTGCTCACTTCATTTCAAAATTAAAACCTTAAAATCTTTATGTCATCCTTGAATTCCCAGTACATACAAAAACAGAAGATTGATATTTAATATTTGTCACTATAAAGCCAATTTTATCATCTAATTATACTTTTAATACAAAATCAGCAGAACTAGAATGACTTCACAAAATCTTAAATATTAATTCACCCACTTCAGAAATACTTATTTTTTCTTAAGGCAGTAAAATATTGGTACAAGAAAAGACATGTGTGAAGTCATTTTCAGCATAAATGTGAAGGCCAAATTTTGACTTAAAAAAGAACAAACAAACCAAAAATTTGTGGTTCAACTTAGTGTCCAATGGTTTACATGCTACTATGTGATTTTAAGATGTCTCCAAGACAATAGTTCATCCTTTAGGTGTTGACTAGTCTTAAAATGTGTCACTTAAGACTTGGTCTATAGGTTTATAGACCAGTGATCTGCTTGACAAATTCAGAAAGCTCAGCCTACCTGTTGGGCACTTCCATAGAAATTTCTCTTGAAAATAAACCAGAAACCCACAGGAAGGAACCACTAGAAGTGATTCATTGTATAACCTTTTGACTGTCCATGTATATACACTTAGATTATGCCCAATTTGAAGCATTTACTGAATAACGTGATTTAAAAAGATATTAAATGGTTCTTCCAAGTTTGAGTATAACTCATTCATTTCAGTTGCCTCTATACAGAATGTGTGGAAGGAATACCAATGTCAATGCATATAGAAAGAAAATGTGTCCTCTTGGCTCAATGAAATTCGTATGGATATGTACGTTTTTCTTAATACAAGTGAAAACTTTTCAAACTCACTCCCAAGTCAATAATATATATAATAGATCAGACAACGTGATAGAAGCTTTGCAAGCCTTGTGTGTAATCCTTACAACCCAAAAGATAACGTGTTATTATCTATTTAACATATGTAACATTGAGGATCAAAAAGTTAAGTAATCTGATTACATCTGCATAACAAATTAAGGGAGGAAATAGTGACTTGAACAAAAACTTTCCTGGGTCTACAACTCAAGTTCTTATTTTAGCACTGTGATACCTTTTGCAAGTTATATTCCAAGCACACCTTCAAGGCGTGTTCGTAAAATTACACTGCATGTATACTGTAAGACTTTTTCATCTCCAGTTAAATGTTAACATTTCCCAAATTTCACTCTTTTCCCTTGGAAATAAAAAATATACTCCCTCTTTCCCTCTGTCTTATAGATTACTATAGTAATAATATTTATTGAGTGTCTACTACAAGCCAACTATTCTGATCAACTGTTTCAAACATTATTATACTTAATCTTTGCAACAGCACTGTCAAGTATCATTATCTCAATTTAATACATGAAGAAAATATGGTTTAGAATGGTTAAGTAAATTACAGAATTGGAGAATGCTAAGAGATTTGAACCACACTAGTCAACTCCAAATTCCATGTTCTCAAACATCCTCCAAAACATCTGGAAAAATGAAAATGGAAAGAAAGATACGTAAGGAAAAAATGATGAGGTAGTCTGTAGAAAAGTAAATTAAACTAGAAAGGCTACAATACATATTTTAAAATTTATTTCAAACAGTTTCCAAAAAGCATAAACAGGAGAGAAGAAAGTAAAAGTTAAAAATAACAATGAAACAGAAAAAAAAAAATTAAGTTGCATAAACAACTAAACTAAAAGGAGAAAAGAAGGAAGGAAAACTGAAATAAATATTGGAAGCTCCGAATAGAAGTAGTAATAGTTTGGAGATTAAGGCATGGGAAGGGACAATATGGGAACAAAGAAGGGTTTAATATGGAACACACACACTTTGCACATGAAGGTAACCAAGATCTTAGAAGACCCCAGGGCTGACATGAGGAGATCCTGGAGCAAACCAAGACACAAAGGAAGAAAAGAAAGAGAGAGAACATGTCAGTAGTTTCATGTTTCTTTTGGCAACAAGAAGTTTCACAATTACATCTGTTTTTCCATTTCCCTTTACTTCTAGTGCTGCTGGATTTGAAACTCCAAACCTCCAGTAAATTCTGTCCTATGCCTTGGTAATCCTGCCTAGAAAAGGGGGGTATGATTATTTGAAAATAAAGTCATTCTATCCAGTTCTCCAGAATGGAGAAATTGTGTTGTTAGGATTTCATCATTTGGAATAGTACCGTTTGTCACCTCCTTCTCATTCAAAGTAGGTGAAGGAGAAATGGAGATTTAGGAGCCAAAGGCAACAACATTGACTTAACTGCAAGAAACATTTCAGCTGAAATTGGTTATTTCTCTGTGTGTATATATTTGCACCTGGGAGTCTTAGGTGATAAATTTGGCAAGTAGAACTATGACTTCTAGAGAAAATCCTGGGGCCCAACTTCACAGCACAAAATGGGCACTGGGACAATAACACCTGCATTTTGGTCTTTATATGAATATCTTTGGGTCAAGAACAGTATTTTTGGCCACAGCCTTTTCAACATTCTCTTGGATGGCTGTGAAAATCTTGTGCAGAGAATGTATTCTACTCCAGAAGTCAAAATAAATTAGAAAGACCTTCCCTTATGAAATTTATTTATTTAATGCAACTGGCGCTCGCTACCTTTGTGACTTTTGGCAAGCCACTCTCCATGGTCCTCTCTATTTTCAATCTATAGATATATTGTTTAAGGCGAAGCAATTTATAAATTTGCTTCAAGTTTCAGTTATTACATATACTTATAATAATATGGATGAAATTAATGGCGAGGGAATAGACATTAAGCACATTTTTAATAACTGTACTGTTTAAATGATATATGTGCTTCAACCATTTAAAAACTAGGCTCATGCCAGTTATGTGTTAAATAATTGATCATGTTAAATTCTTAACATGACAACTAAAAGAACAAGTCATTAAGGCTATGCTTGTATTTCTGCTACTGAATCCAGGATGCCTCCAATACTGGTTTCACACTTAAGTGACAGACTTGGAGACCCAACTGTTTGTTCCCCCTTGCTCTTTCTCAGTAACTGCTGCCCCAGAGGATAAAGGGGCATGATGCTTACCAAGTTTAAATGTTTAACGGCACTCAGGAGTTTCCTCGCAATTTACACCTTAGAAAGCACAGCACTCTTGTAAATCTTAGAACTTACAAGTGTCCCTTTCCCCACAGGAGCCACTAATCTCACAGGAAGGGAAGGGGGGTGGAATGTCACACAGTTTAGAGATTTACAAGTCTGTGCTGAAGTTTGGGGTGTAAATTGCTGGGAAACCCAAGAGTATATTTAAATATTTAAAGCTAAGAGACACCTAGGTGTTCCTCTGTTTGAAACCTAATTAGATTGGGAGTCAGAAGGGGGAGTAGGAAGATGTCTGGCCTGATCCCAAGATTTAAACCCTCTACCCAAAAAAAAAGAGGGAGAGGTGATTGAGCTGCCTAAGTCCCATTTTCTATCAAACATTTAAATTAAAGAGCCAGAAGATTGTCAGAACAGGTAGAAGTTCTACATTATACAGATGATTCGGAAGAACAAGTGCCTTGCTTCTAGAATTCCAAAATTGTCAATATTTAAGTGCCAGCGATTGCAGCTTCCATAAATTATATAGGGAGCTATATAATTTATCATATATTATGACACTATTGAGAATGAATGAGGATGTATTAAGAATTATGCTGGGACATCAACTTATTAAACTGGTAAAAATTATAGCATAAGAAACATAAAGTGGGGTTGCCCAGTGAAAACTGGAAAATACTAAGGATCCCCTATTAGGTCACACTTAGGAAGAAACAGGAAGAATATTTATTAGTCATGCTTTCTCTTTTCTAAGACAATGATGATTGGATATTTTAGAATCTTATATTCAATATATAAGATACACTTACATTTTATAGCATAATGATCTATGGCTTAAAATTTCTCCATCTTTATTGTTTCTTAACTGGGAATATCCTGTTGGGCATTTTGACGTAGCCTCCTTCCCTTCTAACCTAGTGTTAATAGGATGCTGCCAGAGGATTGCTTTGCCATATACCCCAATCACAACCTCTGAGTTCAGTGTCTTCAAAGGTTTCAGTTCACAGTATTCTATGGTCTAGCAATTAAGAGCATTTGGAAGCAGAAAGCCCTAGGTTTGAATCCCATCTTTGTCACTTAAGAACTGTGTGATCTATGCAAATTATCTTGTTTCCTCATGTATAAAATTGAGACAAAAATAATGTCATCTACCTCTGAGGATTGTTGTAAATGCCAAATGAATTAGAACAGATAAAGTGCTAAGCATTGTGCCTGTCTCAAGTTAATGTTGAATGTATGCAGTTATTCATCGCTATTTTGTATTTGCTTTTAATGACATTTAAGTCTTTATGAACATTATTCATAATTCTAGTTTAAAAATTAAGTATACTGACAGGTATAAAATGAAAATCAGCAGTATTCTGCTGAAACCTACCTCGTCTTTGCACCACCTGCCCTTAATACTTTGCCGTTTCTTCTGGTATGTGATTTCTGACTTCTAAATAATATGCTTTTATTTCTATTTGATTTAATTTAGACATTATCTATTGCTTGTTTCCAGTCCCACACCTCATCTTATGATCTGTCATTTCTAGCTCCCATTCACATATTTTCTGTGATTTTGAGGCATGAATTAACTTGCTCCTCATTGGTATCTTTTGCTGCATATATTACAGGGTACCCTATAGTTATCTATCTTTTAGTTTGTGTATTTTTACATCTTTTCTGTCATTTTATAGGGATCATGAGGGACAGGGACAGTACATGTGTTCAATTCTACCACCTGTAACTGAGGATACACTGACGGATATTATTCATCATTCTTTCCTGATGACTGATATTTTCACTGCTACTTGATACATATGTCTCAGGTCCTCATAACAAATGTCATTCTGTATATATTGGCATTACCAAGACTTACGTTACATTTGTGACTATGCTGTGCTCAATATTTCTACTTTCTTTCAACCATTCTTTTTCATAAGCTAACAAAAATTCTTTATTTTCTATAGTGGGTTGAATAGTGTCATTCTCCATCCCTCAATTCATGTCCACTGGAATCTCAGAATGTGATTACTTACATGTAGTCTTTGTAGATGGAATTAAGGAATGAATAGAGATGAGAGCCTGCTGAATTAGGATAGGTCCTAAATCTAAAGAGTCCTTATAAGAGACAGAAAAGAATACACAGAGGACACAAGAAGCCTGGGTGAAGATGAGGTGGAGATATTCGAGTAATGCTCCTTACTACCAGCTGATGGAGCCTCCTGGAGCTGAGAAAGAAAAGAAATAATTTTCTCCTAGAGCTTTGGGTGGGAGTGTGGCCCTGTAGACATCTAGCCTCTAGAACTGTGAGGGAATAAATTTCTGTTTGTATAAGTCACCAGGTATGTGGTAATTTTTTTGTGGAATCTCCAAGAAACATAATACACTCTCCAATCTATAAAGATAGGACTAGGTCAAATACTATTCATTTCTCATTTGAACATTTCAACCTTCTCTCCACTTAATTCTCCTCTCCGGTGAATTTTCTGTGCTATTTCCAGTGACACCTTTGTTCCCTTGTTACTTATCTTTTCCACCTTTCACTTTGACCAGGCTAACTACATTTTTGCTCGAGGTCACTTAAAGCTTCCTTAGATTAAGACATTTATTCAACATTACCTCTCCTTTGAATTAACTGTGTTCTTTCCACTAATTATCCATCTTTTGAAATTCTTAAATGCCTCAAGAAGTTGATCCAAATGACTCATGGTATATATCTAGTGTAAACATGAAATTGTTTATCACATGATAAAAGTTATTTTTGGCTTACTTTTACACATAAGGCATATATAGCTGTATATTTTTCCATGCTAATATCCCTAGTTACTTTATATTTTATATTACTAGTGCTATAATATGCATACTGTAAATATCTAGAGTAAAATCATAACTCCATGTTTAGAATTCTAATGAGTTAATAATAAATCTATGATAATGTGTTTTACAGATGCTAATAAAGTGGAAAAGTACACATTTTTCAGATATATCTCAGTTTTGTTTTTGTATGTAGCACCAAAGATGATAGTTAATGGCACCAGAATAATTTAAATAAGCAATCATAAATCATTTTAACAATAAAAGTACCATGCAAATAGCTCCTCAGAAATAACATCTCCCTTGCTAAAAAAAAAAAAATGTATATTTCAAAAATTTATTTCAGTAACCCAAAGATACATTTTATTTTATTAACAAGGTCTATACCAGATTATTTGTGTAGGGATAGAGCTAAAATTAACTAGAATCACATTAATTTTTTCATTGCTTTCAGTGGAAGAGGAATGTTGTTCCCATGTGTTGTCTGCAATGCTATTAAAACAGAATGAATTTTTGTATTAAGTGAGTTTATTATAGGGCAATATCCATTATATTAGAAAAAGCAATGATTTTTATAATTCCTATACTTTATGGGATTTTAATTTCTTTTGTTGAAAAATTACTTATATTTTTAAAATAAAATTATTTATGGAGCGCCTGGGTGGCTCAGTTGGTTAGGCATCTGACCTCAGCTCAGATAATGATCTCACGGTTCATGGGTTCAAGCCCCGCGTTGGGCTCTGTGCTGACATCTCGGAGCCTGAAACCTGCTTCAGATTCTGGTCTCCCCCTCTCTCTCTCCGCCCCTCCCCTGATCATGCTGTCTCTTTCTGTCTCTCAAAAATAAGTAAATGTTAAAAATTTTTTTCAAAAATAAAATAAAATTAATTATTAATTGGTAGGGTTTTTTTTTTTTGACTCTCTGTCCAGATTAAACAATGAAAAAAATAAAAAATCTCATGTTGATCCCTATTTTGCCAATAAACCCAATCTAAAATTCTAGAAATCACCTAGTTGAGGGAATTCTAGAATGTATCATTTAACAATTAGCATCTTACACATAGAATATAGGCTGAAGAGTTTAAAAACCTAATTAAGGTGTTTTAAAAGTGTATAGTGTTGACATACTCCTGAACTGCAACATATTCGTTACATATTAACTATGTTAGATGTCTTACCTTTAGAGCATTTAAGAAGATATAAGTTCCAGGGAAATAACATTTCAGGTGAAAGATCTTTCATTGCTTAAATTTATCTGGAGAAAAAATGCTTATCAGTTTGGTAAACTATGTCTATTATTAAATGAGCCAAATATTTAGATCAGAACTGCCATGCTGTAGGTTAATTTTGTTATTTCATATCTAATATTTCCAATATTTCTCTTAATACAAATAAGCTCTCACTTCCAATATGTAAAGCAATTTATTTATTTATTTATTTACTTACTTAGAGTGTGTATGTGTGTGTACACATGCACAGGTGGGGGAGAGGGGCCGATAGAGAGAATCCTAGGCAGGCTCCACGTTCAGCATGAAGCTGGATGCAGGGCTCCATCGGGGCTCCATCCCACGACCTTGGAATCATGACCCCTGAGCTGAAATCAAGAGTCCCACACCCAACTGACTGAGCCACCCAGGCACCCTGTCTAATATGTAAAGCGATTTTTACCCATACGTATAAAGCTGCCCTTGACCAATTACCTCCATCCCCACTCCTGTAAATAGCGTAAGAATGGCTATGAAATGAGATACAAGCCAAAATAAATCACGGAGTTCTGAAAGAACATTTGTGCTCAAGTTTGGAAGAAACAAAGGAACTGTCAAACTGGAAAAGTGCCAAATCTCTTGTTTAAGCTCCCATGCATAATTGTTCCATTTTATTTTTTCACTTTTTCTTTTTTCATGTAAAACTTGCCACATTACTTGAAATTCTACCATTTAGACATTAATTTGGGATCAGCAAGCTCTTCTTTGGAAAATGCAAATAGCTTTACAAGGAGTCAGGTGTTGACAATCTTTCCCAGACTAATGTGATTTAATTTGGCCAGTCCCCATGTTATTCATCAATTCACATTGACTAATTTCCTGCTATACTTCAAGCATTTTAGAGGAATAAAGAGGCTTGAGAATGTCTTGAACCTAGTGTAGCATTGAAGCAGTACAGTGAGGACCTACAATATATTGGCACACCCTAATATTTCAGTCCCGTATTGCAGTTTTCCAATATATTTAGGTTTGTGGCCATGGTCATATGATAATTAAGTAATATATGTATGGCTTATACAACACTTTAAAACTCTTTTCCTCACTTGTTCTTTCTCTGTTTAGAGACTAAAAAATGTTTTAGTACAATTATATGTTGTAAATAGACAATGTATTGTTCAGGAAGATTGTATACCTGTTAGTTTTGGGCCAAGTGTTCTTATGTCAGTTGTGAATTTTCTCTAAACTCTCCCACTTCTACACTATACTCCCAGATTCTGAGACTAGGCATGTCCCTCGTCATAGAGAATGATTCACGTCTAGAGAAAGTAGCTCAATAATTGCATCTGGTTAGTCTTGCCACATTGGCTTCTAGTTGCTCCAAGAGGGGTTTGCTTCTCTCAGTTTTCTGGTTTCTTAACGCTTGCTTCTTGTTTTACTTCAAAGTCTTTTGGTGCTTGGACTCCTTTCCCTCGAACTGCGATCCTAATACCTGTTGCTTAACATTTAAAATGCCATCTTCTGGGGCGCCTGTGTGGCTTAGTTGGTTAAGTGTCCCACTTTGGCTCAGGTCATGATCTCAAGGTTTGTGAGTTCAAGACCCGCATTGGGCTCTTTGCTGATATCTTGGAGTCTGGAGCCTGGTTTGGGTTCTGTGTCTCCCTCTCTCTCTGCACCGCCCAGCTCCCCACACTCATGCTCTGCCTTTCTCTCTCAAAAATAAACTTAAAAAAAAAAATCTTGAATGCCACCTTCTGTGTACATCTCTCAATATCTAAATTGAGTTTTTAATCTTTGGTTGCTTGCAATTGCTCACACCTTCAATGTCTGGATAGTCACGTTTGTCTTCGACACAGGTACTTTTGAATTGAAACATTCACACCTTCTTTAAATATCTTTCCATAAAATTTTCTCCTGGTATTCTTATTTTGTCATCTTTAAAATGAGCCAATCTCTGTTTTCTCTCACCTGAAACTCTTTGGTGCAGGAACTGTTCTTATTTATCTTACATGTTTATCCTCTGTTATAGTGTTTAACACAAAATTGACACTCTAATACATGTTTGTCTTTTTTATTAATAATAATAATATTAATACTAATAGCTAAAATTCCATACCACTTGTGTTTTGTCAGTCATTGTTCCAAAAGTTTTAAATACATGACCCAGTCTATTTTCATAGAGACTATATGAGCTAGTTATTAGCTAGTTAGTGGTACTATTTACAAATAAGTAAACTAAGACACAGGGTGAGTGAGTAAATTGCTTAAGGTCAAAAAACTTACTGGGGAAAAAAACAAAATTTGGGCCCCAGAAATCAAGTTCCAGAGTCTATGATCTTTATCCCTTTGCAAATTAAGGAATGGATATTTACTCATTATCCCTCATTTAGAGCTACAACGGTTTCCACATTCAATGGACCTACTTCTATGCACGTGAGGAGATGTACACCAGAGACAGGAAGTCATACAGAAATGATGTCAGCCTAAAGAAAAAGTTCACCTGTCACAATATTTTGACTTGTATTGCACTTGACTCTACTTTCCCCATCTTCCTTCTTCGTGGTTCTCAAATCCTAAAATTCATCAGTCAGGTTATATGTTTCTATAATACAGGAAGTCTATATTAGGCTAACCTAGAAATCTAATCATATTGTTTTAAGGAAAAATTCATTTTGAGTTCAAAACAAAAGACACATAAATACATTTTTCAGTATCACGTGTTCTCAAGTTAAGGTCCTGACTGTGTATACACACACACACACACACACACACACACACGTCCACACACACACACACACACACACACACACACACACACTTATTTGTTTCATTTAAATTAGGAAGCCCCTTGTTGCAATTTACACAATATTTCCCTTTCCTAAACAATATTGCTTCTATATAGATTTACTCTAAGAGCCTATAACTAATAAGTGGATTAATTACTGAACTATTTAATGAAAGGGTGGTCTGACTAAAGTCCAGTGAGAGCAAAGGAAGCAAAGCTGCTCAAAGTAAAATGAAATCATGAATGCTCTCCACATAGACATTAATGAGGACAGTAAATGGAAATGTGAAGTTTAAACGATATGGCAAAATAGTAGGAACTTTTTTTTTAATTTTTCCTTGTTATAGCAGAGGAATAAAACCACTTATATTGGGCCACATCTACTGGGCTCCAAAGATTAAGTTGGTTTTGTTGATTCTTGTTTTGTTTTGTTTTGTTTTGTTTTTTGAACTTTGGTAATGAATGTGTTGGTAATAATTTCACTTTGGCTTTTAAATCCTCAATGTTTGGGCACCTGGGTGGCTCAGTCAGTTAAGCGACCGACTCTTGATTTGGGCTCAGGTCATGATCTCATGGTTTGTGGGTCCGCATCAGGATCTATGCTGGCAGTGCAGAGCCTGCTTGGGATTCTCTCTCTCTCTCTCTCTCTCTCTCTCTCAAAATAAAGAAATAAACTTAAAAAAAACCCTCAATGTCAAATACAGTGTACTAATGTACTCTTTGTCACAATTGAGAATCTGTTTGTTTACAGTAATCTATAGTCAGAATTATACCAGAAATATAGTTGGCTGGTTTTCATGTGTAGATATTGTTCTACAACATATATCAGGAATTAAAATTTATTATGCATTTTTTTACACTGAGTCATCTGTAGCCAGTATGTTTAAGGCTATATATCATTAAAATACACCATGTCAAATACAAAAGCAGATATCTTCAAAGGTCTACAAATCAGTTGTATAGCTAGGCATCTTCATTTGATAATGGAGAAAGGCCATTTGGGGAGGGAAAAAATGCAGAAGTCAAACAGCTCATTCATAACCAGACAAAGACAAGAAGTCAGTCATTATCATGTGGTAACTAATGATGTCTACTTTGAAAGTCAAATGAGCAAAACTACATAGAATCTTCTTCTGGAATCAGACTGCCAAGAGTCAGATTCTGACTGTGTCATTTATTACATACTATGCTATCATTAAGTAACTATCTCTCTGTGCCTTAAGCTTTTCTGAACACTCAGAAATAGTAATTACCTCATAGGAAGTGTGACGACTAATCAAGTCAATATTTGTAAAATGCATACAACAAAGCCTGGGACAAAATAAGCCCTCCATAAGTGTTAGTTATGGGATAGTTTCTCTTAGAATTAGACATGATAGAACAATTATAAGATACTTCTAATCCATTATTTAAAGATCCCAAAATAGAGGTCAAGTCTAGTAACATCTTAAAATTTTGAAGAATTCAGTACTGAATTAAAAGCTAGAACTTTTGAATACCTTCAAAATATCCTTTGATCAAAAGGGCATTTTATATTATTTTATAAATGTTTAAGTTTTTCTACTTTTTAGTTGTTATTTTATATTTATAATAATAAAGATATTTAAAAAATGATAAAACAGATCTCTCAGCTTTTACAGTGTGAGTGGGCTTTAGTTTATCATGGAGATATTATAGAAATCATAAGTAAGTTTTTCACTAATTCTCTCATTGAAAATATGAACTACTGGTCAAAAGATACAATGAGTTGTTTTTTTGTTTTTCGCTTTTTTTTAAGATTTTATTTTTAAGTAATCTCTACACTCAATGCGGGGCTCCAATGTACAGCCCTGAGATCAACAGTCACATGCTCTTCTGACTGAGCCAGCTAGGTGCCCCAAAAGATGCAATGAGTTTTAAACAGACCCATTAATCCAAAACTACCAAATATATATGTTCACACAAGTATTGGACATATATACCATGTATTGATATATAGTAGCTGAGATCCAATGACATGATAAATATTTTCATACATGGGAAGTGAGTCCCCAGAATTGCAAAGTTGTTAATGGTGTATGCCACTGGCCAGCTGAACAATTGGAAGATGGGAGTGGAAGCAAGGAGGTGGGGCTCCTGAAAAGAAAAGTACTAAGATTGCCCTCTGTGACTTGGTTCTCCCTGTTCCCTCTCGGGGTTAAAGCTCGGGACTGGGAAGAAATAGATCCCCTTCCCCTCTATTGTGAAAGGGGGCTGAAAAAAATGGCTGTTGACTTGCTGCTTGGGATATGGCATTATGATACCACAGCAGCATTATAAAGCTCCTGACCTAAGGAAATAGGGACAAAAACCACAACTTTCAACCTACTACTGAGCCAAGTTGTCATTTGACTCTGTGATTGGATCTCTGATAGGCTGTAAGTATTTATAAAAATAGAAATTGTCAAACTCTATTTTAATAACTGCATCTTATCTGGATTAGAAGGAAGCAACTTCAAAACAACAGGATTGCTGAAGAGGGGAAAAATAATAAAATAAAAAATCAAAGAAAAGCAAGCAAATGCATATACATGCATACATACCAATAACAACAAAACAAAATCAAAATCCCTAAAACTTTCCTACCAAAGTACTTACAGTTCAAAATGCAGATGTACTTACAATCTGCATTATTAGATCATTCAAGCAATTAAATAATAAATGATAGGGTATCAAATTAAACAACCAAATACACATTCACTCCAGGAGAAATCAATGTTATAATCAGTCTGAGAATTTGAAATAATTAACGCCGGGATGCTCAAAAAAAGTGATATACTCAACACAAATAAATGCACGAAACAAAAATAAGCAGTCATAAATAAGAATGGTAAATATGTGAAAGAATAAATTACTAAATTAGAAATGTTTTCCATAAAAATTGTTTACTGAAAGGAAAATTCTAAATATAGTCAGTATCAGCCTTGTGTGACCTACATATAAGAAAGTCAACTCCAAACCAGCATAAAGAAATTTTTATATATGTAACATGATGCATTGTTTCAGAATCCCCACCAGAGATATAAAAGCGATTCAAATGAATAAAAATAACACAGTCAATATTCGAAGAATCACCAAGATGTTTTCAGAATTGATAAAACTTCCCAGATACAAAATTCAATGCAAGTTGTAAGAAAAAAAAAAATATATATATATATAACCTTATATCTGGTCACAACAGATTGAAACTGAAACATAAAGATAAAAGAGTAAATTGCAAAATTCATGATGGAAACATACAGCACACTTTGTACCACCGATGGTGACATCTTCAGAGTACTGAAGGTAAATCATAGTCAAGTTAAAGTTTAATATTTAGTGGACATACCATATCATTCAAGGTGAAAGCAAAATAAGACTAGTTTTAGACTACATAAAGATTTTGAAGCTTAAAAAACACACTATGACTTTAAAATAATTTATTTTAGAAGGAAAAAGTAAAATCCAGTTATGGTATGAAAGAAATGTAGGGAAGTTGATCAAAGTAATTGACTAAATAGTAGTAAATACAACTGTTAAATATTAAAAATTATTATTTTCGAGTTTGGCTAAAAAAGGTTTAAACTCAAGGCTTTATACCATGTAAATAGATGAATGTGAGGACAGGGAATTTTAGAAGTAGGTAAACGTGCTACAGTAATGCACATTTGTTAGGTGACACTAATTATGTTATGTTTAAAACAATATTCAGAATATGATAAAAATCAAGTCTGTTATTTCAAAATTATCTGAAGGAAGTAAATGTGGAAACTTTCTCAATGCAATAGAAGGCACAACGATGGAAAAAATGGTAGATGAAACTGAAAAAAAATCATAATACTAAGTACAAATATATAAATAAATATAAAAATTATAGATGATTAATCCATAGATATACAGAGAATAGTAGATTACGGAAATAAAAATCTATCTGAACACTTCAAGGGTATTCTGTTTAGTCTTTTAATTTATAGAAAGAGATTGGGGGGGGGAAGATGAAAAGCCATGGAACATACAAAGCCTACTCAAAAGAAAACTGGTGCAAAATTACAATATCAGACAACACATAGCTAATGAAAAATGTGCTGATTTCAGCATATTAAACTTGTAAGAGGCAGCTAAGTGATCCTTAAAGTAGTTTTATAACACTGAATGTACTTATTTGTAAATAAAGAAATACCAAATTATGGTTGCATGTATATGTTGGGTTTTTTGGTCAGGTTTTAATGAAATACATATATTTTTAAAATTTCCGCTTCTACTGAAAATCAATTTTGATAAGCCTATTTCTTCAATTACATTTCTCTTCCTGGATAATTAAGATAATTTTCAGGGATGTGTTATGACTCAGGTGTTCATATAGTTTATTATTCAAACTGGGATGCCTTTGACAGTGAAAGCAAAAACTGTTAATTACACTGGGACAACTTGAACGATCCAACGTTTATTACCATCCTGTTTCTAACTCTCATAGCTAGAATTTAGAGCAATTTTAATAGTATTAGAAATCCGTTTTGTGTCTTGTTAACTTATTTTTTCAAATTGTGCCATCTAAGGATCAGCCTTGGTTTAAACATTCTACTTTTAGAACAAAAGTGTTGTCACTCTGGTTCAGTTAGTATTTCTGACATTTTTGTAACTGTTAGTTGACTTGAAATCTTTGAAATTGACTTCTTTTCAAGTCATTGTCCACTTGGCTTCTAAAGTGAACTTTTATATGCTTTTTTTTTTTTGGCTTTTTTCATCTAAAATTAAAGATTACCTAACTAATACATATAGTGCCATGAATAAACATTGTTTCACACTGGTATAACAAATGTGTTTGAAATTACAAATACTTCAGGGATGATTCTGAATGTCCAACATGAACAATAATAATCTTAAGCTCAAACAGTTTCTTAACACTGTGAAACTTACTTACAGTGGCAAATAATTAGTGAACTCTCACACCAGGGAAATAGAAGCAAAAACTGTCATTTTGAGTAAAGCATTTTTTCACCTTGTAAAATTGCCAGGTGGCCTACTCAATTCCCAGCTTACATAAATGTTTAACAATTAAATGCGACTTTGAAGAGGTATTGTCTTAAAACTTTATATTTTTACTAGTTGTTAAGCTTGTAGAATGTGAAAATGTATGGTAAAGATGACTTTGGCATCACAGATGTCCATATGCACAGGTATAGATTCTAATCTGGCTGGTTCCGAAACTCCAAAGGGTGAAAGTTCCAAAACTCCCGGGAGATTGCCAGGTCTGTTCTGAGTTTTCTTGGGGAATTGCATTAATTGATCTCTGGGACATTGTGAGAATGATCTAAAATCATTCTTTAGATCAAAGCTTTTACAACCTTTTGTTTTCCTTTGATAGTTTAATCCCCTCTTCAGATGGGACCTACACACAACTTTTTAATGCTTTCCTTATTTTCAGTAGTCGAGCTAAACTGCCTTAGCGATTTGCAATGCTGCTTACGAGAAAGAGTGCCCATTTGACTGAAATATTGCTAGTGGTTTATTCTTCCTTGCACAACAGTTATGTTCCTGAAATATAGTTTAGATCATGTAATTTCCCCTTTTCAAAAATCCTTCTGACTTCCCAGAAATAATTCCAAAATTTTCAGGAAAGCAAAAATCCTGTGATCTGGTAGCAATCTACCTTTTCCCTTTCATTTCCTGCCACATCTTTCCACCACCGCTACCACAGACCCTTGACCAAACATATTTTATACCACTGAAAAAGTACTCAATTTTACTCTACCTGTGTAATTTTTGTATCAGAAAGTAGTGTAGATGCTCTCTCATTGCATCTTTTGTAAATTTCCAGGATTAGAATGTCTTATTTCAAGAGGTCCTGATAAATAGTTGTTTGAAATTACAAGTGATTTCTGATTAGACATGATAGTTATTTCTCTTCCCATTTGTTCTGGGGGATCAGAAAGATTACCTGTGATAGGGACAAATTATTTTATTTATTATTATATTATAATTGTATGATATTATTCCTTATATTATATCATTATTTATTTGTAATAAGTCCTTCATAAGGCCTCAATTCCGGATTCTACTGAAGAATACAAGATGCCACTTCCAGCTTTGAGGCCAATAAAATTACTGGAAGGCTCTTTCAAGCCTTTAACAGGCACCAGCCTATGAGTGCTGGCTCCACACAGCTGTATACTGGTCACTATCACCTGTCTTGGCTCTTTTCTCAACTGGTGCAGTTGCCGAATCTCAATCAGCCATACAACAACTGGCAACTTTCAAGACTGTTGTGTTGTGGCTTCGTCATTTTTACTTTACATCCTTTGCCTCACAGGCAGAATTTGGATAATTCAAACAGAGACATGTAGACTTTCATGAATTTGGACTGGCAAAAGAATGTGGTTTTAATGGAGCACATTTTCAAAAGAAAAGTAGAACACATGTTCTGCAGCTGAACTTCACAGAGATCCTGGTTTAATGAAACAGTAGTAGCCACCCTCTTCTATAGTCCCTCAGTAGCTACAAAATGGTGGTACCAAAGGGAGAAAAATATAACCTTTCACACCTTTTTTTTTCATTTTTAATATAAATCTATTACGTTGGGGGAAAAAATGAATTGAGGAAATTATAATTCCCTAAAACCACTGTAAAAAGGGGGAAAAAGTAAGGTAATAAAATTATAGCTTCTATTTAATTCTCTGACACAGTGTGTCTCCATATTAAATATATGATTTTTCATTAAATAACATATCAGTTTAAGCACAGGCTCCTACTGTCTATTCTGGATGGTACATCAGCACCCCCATATATAAGTAATGTCTAATTTCCTTGGGGACTAATTGGGATGTGTCTATTTGTCTGGCTGCTGGAAGAGTAGGTTACATGTGTTGCTCCAAGACTTTCTTTTGTAGTTCTTTTCATGAGGAATTGGCTTTTTGTTCAAGTTTACTTAAAAAAGGTTTGTAGTCAAATGAATGAAGTTGTCAGAATAGCTGAGGAGTCTAAAGAGTAAGTTGACTTCCTCTGCTAAATATAGTTGGGTAAGCCTGTCAATTTAAGAAAAGAAAACTAGCCAGGCACCTGGGTGGCTCAACTGGTTGAGCATCTAACTTCAGCTCAGGTCATAATCTCACAGTTCATGAGTTTGAGCCCCAGGTTGGGCTCTGTGCTAACAGCTCAGAGACTGGAGCCTGCTTCAGATTCTGTCTCTCTCTGTCTCTCTCTCTCTCTCTCTCTGCCCCTCCCCTCTTCACTCTCACTCTCTTTCTCTCTTAAGTATAAATAAACATTAAAAAAAATAAAAAAAGAGCAGAAACTAGCTAAATCAATGGATATCACCATTATTGCTTGCATTATTGTTAATTTCAGGATAAGTGGAGAATGGATCAAGGCCAGTATTTGGAATTTCTGTTAGTATTAGAGCATAGCCTGTGTGGAGAAGTGTGCCTCCATACAGGAGACTGTAGCTCATGCCATGTGATTTTTATGTGACTCCATATGACTTACAAACTATAATTTGTCAGTTGTACTTTCCAAATCAATAACTCTTTAGGTGTACATCTTAAAATTTCCTATAATTTTTTATATCATTCTTCAGGGCAGGAATATAAAAGTAACCACACATAGTACCTTGATTTAATAAATGCTTGGCATTTTACTTTCACAGGTTATTAATTTTGTCTGATTCTCTTGTTAAATAGACATGATAGGATAGGTCTTTAATAATGCCCTGGATAATGGAGAGATCAATTAAAACATATAGAGAGGTTTTCCCATGCCATGGTCCAATTTATTCAATAGTTTCATGTGTTTGTTTTTATGCTAAGATTTGTTGCTTAGCTATAGATAAGACAAACTTTCTATTATATTAACTAAATTTAACTATTAAAAGGAACATTTTCAAACACACAAAGTTAGAAAATAAAAAAGTCATGGAAACTTAGCAAATAAAATTGTGCTTTCCTCAAGGTAATATGGTATTACTCTTTTTTTTTTTGAGAGAGAGAGTGAGAGCGTGTGTAAGCATATAAGCATGTGTGAAAACGGGTGGTCGGGGGGAAGAGGGAGAGGGAGAGGGAGAGGGAGAGGGAGAGGGAGAGGGAGAGAGAGAGAGAGAGAGAGAGAGAGAGAATGAGAGAATCTTAAGCAGGCTCAACACCCAGGGTGGATCCAGATGTGGGTTTCCATCCCAGGAACAGTGAGATCATGACCTGAGCAGAAATCAAGAGTTGGTCACTTAACCAACTTAGCCACCCAGGTGCCCCAATATTACTCTTTCAGTGATTACCAAAACACATACAACACAAAGATGAAAAATATTTTCAGTAGTAACAAAGTTTTTCACATTAGCTACATCTACCAACTTCCTGTAGCACAGTGTTATTAAGAAAATTTTTCCAAAAGTCAGAAAATAGATAAGGGTGGAAAATGTGTCAGGATGTTTTTGTAATGTCCTACAGTGGCATTTTCATGGATTATTTTATTCTACAGGAAAATTTACCAGTGTTTGACTTTTTATTTACATGCTGATTAAAGTCAAGATAACAGATTTGTTTTGTTAACCTAAAGATTTTTGTCGTGGAAAAAAAGTAACAATCCCCAAGGTTATGATTTTATTGCCCTTAGCTTAGTGTCTGACAGAATCCTAATTCTAACATTCTTCTTTTTCTAATGCCTATAAATTATGTTTCTAGAATGCCCTTAGAACCACTTTTACTATTTTATTGTTCCCTCATTCATGAGTAAAGTACAACTTTGACACACACAGGTTTTATATTTGTATGAGTTTAACGTCTTTAACTTTTGAAAATTATACTTTGACACTATTAATAGAATCAAGGATTCAGAAAAATATTAGATTCTAGCCTAAAAGTTAAATTCTCAGATGTCCAGTGTAACACCAAATAATTGGTAACAAATAAAGACTTTGACAAATAACATTATGTCCATATGCTTTATAAAAGGAGAAACTGGATCATATCAAGAGAAAGTTCAACTATATCTTAATATAACCTTGATTTGTGTCTTTGTAACAGTTTTCTTGGGAAACAAGCTTCTGTTCCAGGATGGCCAGCATATGTCTATTTATCAATTTACTATTGTTTCATTCTTCAAGGTAACTGTTATTCAGGATTATGCATAATAGCTAAAAAAGTGAAAATAATCCACATAAATAGATAGGGAAGGATGTTTAGTAATAATTTATAATATTAATAATAATAATAAAGAATATAGTAATAAAAAATACAGTGCACATACAGTCTACAACATAGATAAACCTCCAAAAACAATGCTAAGTGGAAGCAGCTGATGGGAAACTATCTATTATATGATCCTATGTCCAGAATAGACAAATCTATAAAGACAGAGAGCATATTAGTCCTTTCCTGGGGTTTCTGTAGGGGTAGAAATGGGGCAGCAGCTAAATGGTTATGAGATTTCTTTGTGTTATAAATAAAATGTTTTAATATTAGATTATGGTTATGGTGTGCAGCTCTGTAAATATACCTAAAAGCCATAGAATTGTTCAGCTAAGTGGGTGAATATTATGGTACATAAATTGTATCTTAATAAAATGTTCAAAAACTAAGATGCATCATTATTGCTTGAGAGTTTTTAGTATTCTCTCCTATCCCCCACTGTAAATCTACTGAGTAGGGTTGTTTTCATTATTCTGATTAAGGCATTCAAATGAATAGAGTATATTTATATGTTATGGTCATCTTTATAGTGCCATAGGCATGAAATGATACTAAAACTAGTAATAGTTAAGCTAATCATAGCAGATTTTAATGGTATGTGGATACATGTCATCAGATTTGATCTTCACTATTACACAAATTATATGATAATGAGCTACACATTTATAACATTTGGTTTTACTTACTAATTCCAGACATATTCAGCATTTTGGAGAATATTTCTTGAAGTTTTAGGATTACCATGTTACCAGGATGCAAGTAATAAACAGCATCTAAAATAAAAATGAAGAGTAGTTGTTAGTAATCCTAAAGGAAAGAGTCTTGTTAGTTGACGTTTGTCACAATGGAGGCAAATATTCCCCTCCATTTTTTTATTTCTTCCTTTTCCTTTATTCTTTCTCTTCAAAATTTCTCACTTTTCCACTCCCGTTTGCCTCCACTCTCGTTTGCCTTTTAGTGGTTGATACTCACACCAACTGAACAAGTAAATACTTTAAGACTGGAGGAAGAGGAGTATAATTTCATTTTGAGGAAGGAGTTTTCATTAGCCATGTGGCTAAGGAAATTGTATCTACCCCTTTATATTCTAATCCTACAATACCAGCCATATGTGATTTTTATAGTCACCTGGAACCATGAGAATGAAAAGGTGGTAAGTATGTATGGATGAAGCTTTTCTTATTGAGGAAAAAACTCTGACTGTAGTACTTCCAAAGAATTAATTACCAGACAAAGATAAAATAGGTTCTAAAACAACTTGTAAAATTATGTTCCATGTAATTATGTACATATTTTAATAGAATTAATATGGATTTATACATGAGGATTCTCTTTCATGCATACTACTTTCTTAGAGTAACAGATTTTCAAGTTCCATGGCTGTAATGTTGATTTTAATGCCTTTTAAAACTTTTATTTGTTAAATGTTTGTTTATTTTTGAGAGAGACAGAGAGGAAGACAGAGAGACAGCACGAGCCAGAGAGGGGTGGAGAGAGAACGGGGGACAGAGGATCTGAAGCAGGTTCTGTTGCTGACAGCAGAGAGCCTGATGCGGGGCTCAAACTCACGAAACCTGAGATTGTGACCTGAGCCAAAATCAAGAGTACGATGCTTAACTGAGTCACCTCAGTGACCCTTTAATCCTTTTTTTTTTTTTTTTTTTTTTTTTTTAAGTCTGACCTTGGAGAAATAAAGCAGAGCCTGAGCCAACAACAAACACACATTCTCTATTTCTAGAACTCAAATTGTTTAATAGGTAGCTTTTCAAAGGCAGAGTTTTGGAGTGAGAAATTGCTTCCCATCCTGTATTTAGAGGGCTGTGTGATTTTCATGTTGAGATGCACATTTTGGCTGTTAAAGACTGTGTGATAATGAAAAACTTGCAACTTCTCTGGAGACAGCTGTGCCATTTCAGACAACCCACTCCCTTTCCTGTCTGGTCTTTCTTATTTTTGTTTTTATTTTTAATCCTTGTGAAATCTTAGGCAATATTTGTCTTTCAAACATGATTTCTGTGTCTACTGGCATTTCTTCCTCTAATTTCATGGATCAAAAATAACATATGTGGTCTTATTTGTTTTGAGGCGAATTTCACACTTTGAAGTACTATTTGTTTACTTGTTTGATTGTGTATTTTTAACACAAGAGATTCTGGAAGCTTTTCATCTTTGTCACAACAGGTTATAGATCCCCTTCTCATTCAGAAATTATAGACTTATGAAATGCTAACTAGTCTTCCATGTAAGATTGTTTAAAATCCATTTCTGGGGCCTGTGGGTGGCTCAGTAAATTCAGCGTCCAACTTTTGGTTTCAGATCAGGTCATGATCCACAGTTCGTGGGTTTGAGCCCCACGCCAAGCTCTGTGGTGACAACAAGAAGTCTGCTTGAAATTCTCTTTCTCCCTCTTTCTCTGCTCCTCCCACATGTGCTCTCTCTCTCTCAAAAATAAAATAAATACACTTAAAAAATAAAATGCAATTTATTTCTTATATAGCAAGAGGGTATATACTATGCAACATTAAAAAATAACTCTACTGTAATATATTTATCTATATTGATTATGTATTCATGAGCTTTACCTTCTCAGTTAGTAATATTTTTAATTGAAAAAAATCATAGATGACTAAAGCTCAGAATAAATATTACATATTGGATATCAGCTTCCTTTAATATTTTTACCCTGAAGGAACCATTTAAATATTTTTAGCCCTTGCACAAAATTATAATGCCTATATACATTAGTGTGATCAATAAATTAAAGAGATTATAACCCAATAATAATAGTGAAGGGAATTTTTTTTTCTGTGAATCTGTTTATTTTGGCCAGTTTATTGGCATACTTTATTTATATGATTCTCTATTCCCACCGTGGACATCAATTCCAATGAAAGTCAAAAATGCTGGTAAAAATATCTTCAGGGTTTTTTTTTCTTAATTTTTGTTTTTCAAACAAATTTTCTATTTTAAATCCATTTTTCTCATCCAAATAGGCCTAATTGTCATATTATAAATTTCTACTCCACAAGATTATTGTGGTACATGACATATGTTACATGGTATCTTTTGGACTATTTTTTATATTAAATAAGTGGGTTTTAGTCAATTTTTCAAGAACATCCCCCACAAGGCACTTATAGTTATTTTTTTATTAACTTCTTTCTTTTTCATAAATTTTATAAATGCATAAGGCAAACAACACATTTTGGTTAATGGCTATGGTAAGTCAAAATGGGATTTAATTTTTTTGAAAGACTCAAGAGAATAAATTGATATAAAAATCATAAATTGATTTTAATTAATTTTATTTATAACATTTTTTTTTATCATTTTGAATAGCAGAACTACAAAAACTAAACCAAAGCAGCTTCAATTAAAATGTATAGACTGTGGCAAATTTGACACAAGTCATTTGCCAATCAATATTTTTATACTAAGGGACATGTTCGGGCTCAAGTAGCAATTTAACAGTACAAAATTATTATAGACATGTGTAGCCTTTCATAGATGCATATATAAATTCAAAGTTATTTTTGAAACTAAAAATAAAAATGAACTAAAACTTATTAATATGAATTATTCCTTTTTCTCTACAAGAAATTCCTTTTTCTCTACAAGTACTCAATTGGGGTCAAATTCGAGTTAACACACACAGATTTCATTTTCAAGTTAAATGAAATGATTTCTGTCCTTGCTCATGATTCTTACTAAACAAAATAAAAGAAAATAAAAAAGCCTGTTCGCCTATACAAGTTGCGGAAAACTTCAGCAAAATGTTTACTGCTTTCATACTAATGGCAGAACAGAAATCCAGACTTCGTCTAGGAAAGATCAGCAAATCTCATCTCGAGTGAATGAGGACCCTTCAGCTCACAAAGTTCTTCCTCTTTGCTAAAGTTCACTGTCTGATTGAACAGAAGATTTAGATAAGACGTCCCTCTCCCAGTCATTCACTTGTATTGAAAAGCAGGGCATGATTCTCTTCAATGTTGATATGTAGCTCCTTCAGGTGGTTTTCAATAATATTTAGAATATTCTGATATTCTCCCTATCAAGACCAAAAAACTGGAAACACTTCAACATTTCCTTTGAAGAATGATTTGCCCAAAGATTGTTTCCTTTTAAAGCAATGACTGTAGTCATTCAAAGACAAAACATATTCCTTATTCCATAAGTTCATGTGATGAAAAATATCTGAGAGTCAGCTAATTTCTGTAGTCATGCCTCATCTTCAAAATACTCATCAAAGCCTGATGTTACTTTTATGAAAATGACTTCTCCAATTTACCTTTCAGCTCAAACACCTCATTGAGAACTCTTCTTTGGCCAAGCTACCAAATTTCTGTGTGCTGCACAAGATTTATATGTTCTTGGTCAAAGTTTTCATGCACTTCTTTAAGTGCTCTTGAGTGAACTCATCTTTGTTTAAAAAACCATTTTGTAACATCCTCAAGAAATATTTCATTTCCAAGAATTTTTGACAATAGCACCTCTGTGAAAAATGTGATGCGAGGGTTTTTTTGTTTGTTTTTTGCAAGAGAAGTGAAACCCTTAATAAAACCAATCATTGATGTGGTACTATCTGTACAGATGCTGACACATATTTTTATTTCCAGGTATGAAGGCCACATTTTAAATATATCTTGGTCATTATTTATTTCCACTGGCTTTCACAGCAGAAAATATTTTATTGAATTTAACCATGATTTACAAATCTTGTAAATGCAAGACATTTCCTGGGGAAATCTGTTCACTCATCATCTTCAATATAGAGGTGTTTCACATAAATCTCTTCAGCATATGTTGCATGCCATCAATATATCACCTTATTACACTGTTTGAGGATGGAACAATTTCCATATATTGAACTATATATTTTCTTAGCATTTTACTGACTATATTTTTACCTGCTAGCATTATTAGTTACTTAAAAACTAAATGACTTTTCCTTTTCTGAGATTCTGTAGTCTTTTCATCTTCTTTCCTTCCTTCCTTCCTTCCTTCCTTCCTTCCTTCCTTCCTTCCTCCTTTCCTTTCTTTCTTCCATTCCTTCCCTTAAGTTTTAATATGAGATTCCAGTAGTTGTTTAAAATAACTCATAGCTTTACTTGTCAAATGACTCTCATTTGTTTTTAAAGTCTTGTCAATGTTTCTGAAGCCATTGATTCTTATGTAAGCTGTTGGCCACAAAGCATGGAAGAATTAGGAAAATTTCTATTTCCGGAACATGTACAAACCACTAAGAATTAGTGTTTTATTTATTATTAACCTTATCAGAGTAGTCCGTAGGCCTACTATAAGTTTCCCTTATTTTTTACTTGTATTCTTTTTTACACATAGCTTCATTTGCTACGTTCAAAAGCAAGTCATTTTAGCCTGTTAATGAATGAGTTAATCTGCCAGAGGAAACCACATAAATGCACCTCACTTCTGCCTGTACCACCAACATCAGAAAACAAAATACTCCCACAATTGGAATTGCCTCTGTCTGTTTTTAAATTTTATGGTGTTTTTGTGCTTTTGAGGACACTTACACAACAGCCTCCTGATGTGGGTGCTATTGCTACTGTTTATTCATTCCCTTCAAATTTGTGTGTTGCTTTCCACTGAAACACGAGAATCTCTTTACTATGACTTTGTGCTGTCTCTGGCACATTGGATCAAAAGCCATGCTGGTTTGTGTTTCCAGAATCTCACAGATTATTTTGTATGAGAAAAAAAAATGCTGTAACAGATATGATGGGGAGTTGCACCAGACATTAACTTCACCCTAGTGTGCCTTCAAATTTCAGAGACTAGAAAACTAGAGTCATTTTTCAGGAAGCTCTGCAGACACAGTTCCAGATGTGACTTAGCTTGGGTAAGTCATGCGAGACACTGATTTGGAAATAAATGAATTTGGGAGAAAAATAAATAAATAAATGAAACTGGGAGAAAGGCAGAACATGAAAGCCCACGTTTCTTGGCATAGATGATGGCATAAGTAGCATGACCATCAAGGCTGAAGTTGCCTTGGAAGCTTCCAGGTTGTGGCAGAGTAAGCCGCTCTCCTGGCAATTCAGTTTTGTGGTATGATTTTTAGAATAATTTTGGGTGCTTATACGCTGTTTCTTTAGCTCTGCCAATTCTTTTTTTTTTTTTAATGTTTTTTAATGTTTATGTATTTTTGAGAGAAAGAGAGACAGAGAACAAGCAGGGGAGGGGCAGAGACAGAGGGAGACACAGAATTTGAAACAGGCTCCAGGCTCTGGGCTATCAGCACAGAGCCCGATGCATGGCTCAAACTCATGAACTGTCAGACTGACCTGAGCTGAAGTCAGACTGTGCCACCCAGGTGCCCCAACAATTCTTTAAACTATACAAATCTGTACTTAATCTCTTCGTATTTTGTGTCATTAAAAATACTGATTTATTTGTATTTAAAACAGATAACATTCAGTTCGCAGAAGTACACAATTCTGAACAATTTTTTTAAAATTTTTTTGATGTCCTCCTTTGAACTCAGTCATAATTCCATAGAAAAGTGAACAAATTTAATGAGGTACAAAAATACCCCTGCATTTCTCTCCCTTCCATATCTCCCTCCCTATTTTGAATCATGCATATAGTCACCAAACCATTATTTTAGACCAATCACTTATTAAGGACTATTTTCTGCCTTTTTTTTTTTTTTTTCTCCAGAAGGCTCTTAGTTCTCTCAGGTAGGTTAGTTTCAAGGTGGATCTATCAAACCACACCTTCAACAGACAGCTCTGTGACATGTTGTGGTGATTGCAATAAATTGTTGTACGAAGTTTCTGGTATGAAGTTATTTTCTATATTTTATAAGGGTAAAATGCTGAGATTGTTTAATATCTATAGTTTCTTCTGTCATTTTCTTAAGAAACATGAACATAAGTTAACCAGGAAAATTAGCAGATGTTTATTACACAGCCTGCTTATTACTAGATGTTTCTTCAAATATAATGTAAATATTGTGTGTTTTTTATTTTTTTTTAATGTTTTTATTTATTTTTGAGACAGAGAGAGACAGAGCATTAGCAGGGGAGGGGCAGAGAGAGAGGGAGACACAGAATCCAAAGCAGGCTCCAGGCTCTGAGCTGCCAGCACAGAGCCCAATGCCAGGCTGGAACTCACGACGGACTGCGAGATCATGACCTGAGCCAAAGTCGGAGGCTCAACAGACTGAGCCACCCAGGCACCCCAATATTGTGTGCTTTTAAAGTAGACCTGTAAACAAGTGTCTGTAATTTATAGTGAATCGAGACACAATTATCCAGTATATTTGCAAAAGATAAATTCTATATTTATGTTTTAATGGTGGTTAGTAATGACCATTGGAGGGTAGACCAATTAAAAAATCAAATTATCCAAACGTGATATAACCATGATCTTGATAAAGGTCTTGGCAAGAGAACTCTCAATGAGAGACATATTATAGAAAATTATATAGTAGAAAGTCTCCCCAGTAAATTCTGGAGGGGAAAGTTGAAGCAGTTTTGTTTCCAACTTGAAAGAGAAGAAACAGTTCAGGGAGAGGGGAGCCTTCTTGTTTCTATCTTGGTATTAGGATAATGCTATTTACTGAGGTAAGGATTTCATTAGAGAGACTGGTTTGTGCACAGTGTTATCCAGATCACTCCCATTCCTTTCAAGAAAGAACTCATTTACCCAGTGGTTAAGAAAGTTGCTGACTGACAGATTATAATCAAGATTCACTCCAGAGAATGTCCTAGACTAAAAAGAACAAAATTTGCACAAAGTCACATCCTCTTCTTGACAGCGGCCTGAGTCCAATGACTGATTGATGTCAGGGTGTATACGCCCAACCCTTGCCCTGCATCTGGAATTATGCCAGCTTCGGCATGTGGAGTCAGCTGACACTTTTCCTCACTGCCTTGCAGCCCAACTTCTGTGATTCATGCTTCTTTTACTCCTGAGTTTGCTGATATCTAAAGGACTCATAGACTTCTCCCTCTCAAACTCTGTCCCAGCATTTCAGTTTAGTTTTTGTGTTGTGTTTAAGATAAATCTAGAACTCAACATAGTCTCTGGATGAGAGAAAGAAGTTGAGTCACAGGGCATTAAAAGTCACTGACATGGAATACATAATTCATGGAAAGTTTACAATGAGAAAGAAGTGAAACAAAGAAAAATACTTGAGAATACAGAGAGTTTAGAATTTGGACAGAAGAAGAGAAACCAGAAAAAAAATTCAGTAAGAGGGATACCTTGGTGGCTCAGCCGGGTTAAGTGTCTGACTCTTCATTTTGGCTCAGGACACCATCTCATGATTTATGAATTTGAGCCCCCACATCAGGCTCTGCACTGACAGTGTGGAGCCTGCTTGGGATTCTCTCTCTTCCTGTCTCTCTGCCCCTCCCCTGCCTGTTTCTCTCTCTCTCTCAAAATAAATACATAAATAAACAAGTGAATAAATCTCTCAAAATAAATACATAAATAAATAAATCTCTCAAAATAAAATAAAATAAAATAAAATAAAAAAAGATTCAGTAAGGGAGAGATGCTAAAGAGGTAAGAGAAGAGCCATGGAAATAAGGAGCTACAGAAGCCAAGGCAAGGTGACATGTCTCAAAGGAAAGAACAGTCTCAAAGTCAGATACTCCAGAAATGTCAGGTAAGAGAACAGAAAAGAGCCTGATAAGAGTTTGTTGTAAGAATTCAATGTTTACTGTGACAGACATCATTTCATTGTAATCATAGGAAATAAACCAGACCAAAATGGGTTGAATAGGAAGTTTAAAATGGAAAACAACAATAAAATATGTTTTTTAAGAATAAAAACAAAGGTAGTGTGATGGTTAATTTTTAAAATTTCATGTGCCAACTTGACTGGGCCACACGTGACCAAATGGTCAACCATTATTCTGGGTGCGACTGTAAGACTGTTTCTGGTTGAGATTAAAATTTGAATCAGTGGACGAAGTAAAACAGATTGCTGTCCATGCTGTGGGTAGGCCTCACCCAGTCAAGTGAAGATTTGAATAGAACAAAATGCTGAGGAAGAGAAACTCCTCTTGCCTGTTTACTGAGCCAGGACACTACCACTTTCTGACTTCAGGCTCTTAGGTCATGAGCCTGTCTGCTTGCAACCAGAACAACACCATCAGCTCTTCTGAGTCTCAGGCCTTCTGACTCACATTGGCTCCCCTGGGTGTGTGACTGATTGACTGCAGACCTTGAGACTTCTTAGTCAACATAATTGTGTGAGCCAATTCCTTTTAATAAATCTATACATTGTTCTCTTTCTCTGGAGAACTCTGACTAATACAGGTGGACCACAGTTTGTTTCAAGAAGGTTGGCTGAAAGTGAAGACCTTTACTAGTGGATGAGCTTACATTTCAAATAAAAATGTTCCAGGGGTAAAAGGTCCTACTTCCTTGTTCCTCCTTAGTTTTATTCTTATCTCCTTTAATCAAATAGAGGATATAAATACTTCTCTATTCTTTTTTACAGAATTTTCCCTGAGCACTGCAGTTATGTAGAAGACTAAATCATGTGTTCTAGACATTGAACCATCCCACTAGAATGAGAATCCTGGTATATTCTCTCTATATGTTGGGTCTTCTCATGTATTTGCTCTGTATTAGGGTTTTTGTTTTGTTTTTGCATTAAACACTTAGAGGGAAAAATCTTTAACATTATCTCTATCTTCAATTTATATTAGCATGGTTGTCAGATTTTCTTCTTTGTTATCACCTTCAGCAATTTACAAAGAAAATACTATGTTCTTAATAATGTAAACATATTTTAGCCTGAATTTAAATCATCTGTAAAATTATAAACAACATTTCCAAATTATTTTCTGTTTACTTACTCCCCTGCAGCTATGTTGACCCACCTGCTTGCATTAATTTCATAGGGCTACAATAGCAAAGTACCACAAATGAGGTAGATTAAATCAACATAAATTTATTGTCTCATAGTTTTGGAAACTAGAAGTCTGAAATCAGTGATGCAACAGGGCCATGCTTCCTCTGTAACCTGTAAAGGAAGAACCCTCCTTTGCCTCTTCTTAGTTTCTGGTGGCTGCAGGTGTTCCTTGGCTTGTGGCAACATAAATCCAGTCTCTGTCTTCACCTTCCCATAGCCTTCTTCTTCCTGTGTGTCAGTCTTCACATCATCTTCTCTCTTTTCATAAGGGCATTGGTCATGTTGGATTAAGGGCCCATTGTACTGCAGTATGTCTTCATCTTGACTTAACTAATTACATTTGTAATGACCCTATTTCCAAATGAGGTCACAATATGAAGTATAGAGGATTCGGACTTCAACACTTTTTAAGGTGGGGCGGGGAGGCACAATTAAATCCATAACACTCTTTCTTCCTAGCACACGAAATCTATTCATACCTTCTGGCCTTGCACTTGTTTGCCCTTTCTTGTGTCTATCATGTTCTTCTACTCCTCCAGGTCTACTCTTAAATGTCATCTACCAGAAAGACTTTCCCTGACCATTTACCAATACTTTGTGTTCCCTTTTGCTTCTTTGTAACACTTACCACCAACTCCATGCAATGTATTTATTGGCTTATTTATTTATGTTTTTTTTTTCATTTTCAAAGATTAAAATACCTCCTGAACCAGAGGTATCATCTTTATGAACTGTGGAAGAAAATAGAATCAACAAGGAAGACATTAGGGTGAAAGCAGGAGGCTGTGATAAATAAATGTTCTCAAATACCTCTAAATCACACACACACACACAAATTAATGTTAAAGGGAAAAATAAGCCACAGTTTCATAACATATTTAGGGATAGTGTTTATATTTAGAGCAAATTACAGATAAGGTATTTTGGGGGAAAAAAAGTTAATTTAATCAACAGTTAGCAACTATTTAGTGAGTCCTTATTATATGTTAAAACAGTGTCAATTGAGCAATGGTGTTATAGCAAAAAAATGTTAAAATACCAAATTCTCTGCTGCCCATAGGGCTTGCATTCTAAAAGAAGAAGACAGAAGATAACCAAATTTTAAAAATATTTAATACAGGGACGCCTGGGTGGCTCAGTCATTTAAGTGTCTGACATCAGTGGAGGTCATGATCTTGTGGTCTGTGAGTTCAAGCCTCATGTTGGGCTCTGTGTTGACAGCTCAGAGCCTTGAGCCTGCTTCGGATTCTCCCCTCCCCCATTCACTCTGTCTCTCTCTGTCCCTCAAAAATGGATTTTAAAAAAATTAAAAAAAATTTAATATATATATTCAATATATATTCCCTCATATATAAATATTTTATACACACACACACACATATGGAGAGCGAGAGAGAAAAAACAGATATGGCAGATAGAGGTGCCTGACTGGATATCATTTTATCCTCATTTTATCTAAGGTGTTTAGAGAAGCCTCTCTGTGGATATGACATTTGAGCAGAGACTTCAATGAAATAAGAAATGACCCCTTGGGAGACCCATAGGAACAGTGTCCAAGACAAGATAATCAGCAATTTAAAGGTCCTGAGATAAAAGAAGAATGTGTTTTGCATATTTAAGGAAGTGTAAGAAGACCAGAGTGACCAGAGCAGAATGAATGAGAGGAAAAGGAATGATAAATAAATTTGGAGTGTGGGTGGGGAGAAGCAGAAGGAGAGGCCCGGGTTGGTAAACTATGACCTAGCATTTAAATCTAACCCGGTGCTTATTTTTCTAAATAGAATGTTTTTGGAATACAGTGATGCCCATTTATTTATGTATTTTCAATGGCAGCTTTCACACTACAAGGGCAGAGTTGAGTAGCTATGATGAAACCATATGACACACAAAGCGTAAAATATCTACCATCTGGTCCTGTACAGAAAACATTTGTGGATCATCATAAGAACCCTGGCATTTACTGTGCATGAGGTGGATTTTGAATAGAATAATGGACATGTGATCTGACTTAAGTTTTAAAAGGGTCACTCTGACTATTATATAAAGAACAGACTGTGAAGAGCTAAAGGTAGAAGCAGGCAAGTTAGCTCAGAAGTGTCATAATTGTCCACCAAACTTAACCCACATCGTTAATATACATAATTAAGTAATCTCATGATCTCAGGTAACCATAAGAGTGGCTTTATAGTTTAATTTTGGTGTAAAAGCTTGCAATCTTGCATACCATTCTTTTATCTTTTAAAATCTCTAATG